>NC_068981.1:39445320-39450765 GCF_001194135.2 Octopus bimaculoides
ATATATATAGCGGGGCATGTGTGTGTGTGTGTGAAAGCTACATTGAGTGTGTGTGGTGGTGGTGGGGGGGGGCATTGCATTGAGTTTGTTTATCTCTAATGATTGAGCTAATTTTAAGTGACACTTTATCTCATGCTAGTGTACAAAATAGGAATAATGAATATATATTGAGTTGGGTAAACTCTTCTCCAAAAACATCTGTAAGGTTTCTAACAGGCTGAATTGAACAAATAACTAAAATTACTAAATAAAAAAATATATTTTTACTTAAAAATATAACTATTTTTTCAAGGAACTGAATTATTTGGTACACAATGGAAGTGATATAACTGAATTCAATGTTATTTTGCATTAATATTACTGTAACTGAACAGCTACACAAACTCCTAATGAGATTTATGCTATTGTGTGCAAGCCTACGCATATTTTCTATAATCAGGATTCAGCCTGCTCATAGTTATATGAAGAGAGTGTGCAAGTTTGAGTTTGTTAGAAGAGGCCTGTTCATTGATTTGCAAATGTTCATATATGAGAATGTCTGTTAACACATAAAGATTCTAGCAAAGAATACATATGTACATTTGATTGATGCAGAGAATTCTGTCAGTTTCATTTTCATAAAAATTCTTTCAGAAACTTTGGCTCTCGTAGAGTGTAACTCAGAAAATTGGTCTGATCTCTCATAGATTTAAATTCTGTAAACCACCAAGAAAACTCACCTTTAAATCAAACACAGGCTGGCCATGTTTCTCTGAACAGAAATACAGCCATCAGTTATCTGACTGTATTTTTGTTCATAAAATTATGCTCAGAGTTGTTTGGAAAGAACAACAAATTTTACTTGAAATGATTTAATTGCTGCAAACAATTCATATGCAAAACACCTTTCCCATGCAACTTAATATTCTGTTCACTTGGTTTATTGAATATTTGTAAGTTGTGCATAGCCATTCTGTTTTTTTTTTTTTTCCATGTTACTGAAACATTCACAAATAATATTCTTCATTTTAAGAAAGAACATACAATATTCTCTCCGATCCCACACACTTCTCAAAATATTTTCTTAGTTTCGTCATTATGTATTGCTATGGATACACTACATCTGAAAATTTACATTTCAGATTATTTTGCAAATTTCTGAACAGTCTGGGATTTAGCCCCCTAACTCTAATCAAGTTAAAAACATGTTTAGTCACAGGGTTAAAATCAGAACAATTTACACGTCATAATTATCTTTGTCACCATCATCATCATTTAACCTTCATTTTCCACACTGGTATGGGTTGTTTGGTTTGACAGGATCTGACAAGCTGCAGAGCTGCATAAGGTCCCAATATCAGCTTGACATGGTTTTCACAGCTTGATGCCCTTTCTAATTCTGTCCACCTTACAGTGTATAAAGAGTAAAGACCCCCTTCAATCATAAATGACCATGGGGTTGCACCTAGAAAGTTCCATTCTGAGGCACAAGTCCTGGTAAGTTTGTTTACAAAAGACCAGCAGTCGCCCATGCATACCAGCCTCCCCTCTTCACACCACTGATGTTATCCAAGGGAAAGGCAAAGGCCAATACAGCTTGGCACCAGTGATGTAGAAATTCATTTCTACAGCTGAGTGAACTGGAGAAATGGGAAATAAAGTGTCTTGCTCAAGAACACAGCACACAGCCTGGTTCAGGAATCAAACTCACTAGCTCATGATTGTGAGCCTGATGCTCAAACCACTGAGCCGTGCACCTTCACAGTGTGTACTGCATATTTTTTACATGCTATCAGCACTAGTGAAGTCACCAACTAACTTGCAAGGCTAATAAAGGAAAAGGAAAAACACCCCACTTCACTGAGTGGGAATGTATTTGTGAAAGGGGCAAATAGCTTTATACCAGATGTTTAAGGCTAGAGAAACATGCACAGGTGTCTTGTTATAGAGGGGATACATGCTACCTTTTATGCGAGGGTGGAAGAGAGTAACTGGAAAAGATTTAAATGTGGTAGTGAGAGTGGGATACCAGAGCATACATTCAAGGTACAAGAAACTCATAAGATTTTTCTAATGAATAATGCAATGGAATGATTACAGAGTGTAACATAACTTCTCGTCTTTCACTTTATCCTTAAGCAGCTTTATGAGACAAGCATATTTTCCTGTTAGAGAAGATGTGCCATATGTTGTAATGAATGTCAGCCTCTTCCAAGATAAACTACATCTATCCAAGCTGTGTGTAACAGCCATACAAACCTTAGCTTGTTATGGTTTTCTTTAACAGTTCCACTGACAGCAACCTTTAAGTAATTGCAAAATTATCATCAATTCCTCTAATAAATACAAGCAATTATGCCATGTCTTGTATGTCAGTATTCTCAGGTATTGCCTGTGAGTACCACACAAATAAACCTGCCAGCTTCAAGTCACTTTTCTGACAGATTCTGTGAAATGACATTAATACAATGAGCTATTGTTCTCCTTGATGGAGATATAGTATCAATTTCTGCTTTTAATCCTGGATAGACAAAATCAACTGCATTAAGCATACATTCCTTTAAAAATTCTGCTTCAGAAAATAGTTTGCTATGTTTGGCAATTTTCTAAGCAAGCACAAAGCAGGCTCTTGTAGTGGCTTCTTGTATGGTTGTCTCTCTTTCAAAAATTGTTTTAAATTCCTCAACATGTAAAAACAGAAAAAGTCCCGCTGACTGAGTGGGATTAAAGTAGAGAGGCAATAGGTTTAATGATATGTGTTGAGAGGCTAAAGTATGATATAAGGATTGACACAGGTACCTTTTGATAGAGGAAATACATGGGTACCCAACATTATATAAAGGCAGGTGGGAGTAGCTTGAAAGAAGACAAAGATATTGGTGAAAAGGTATCAGAATGTACTTTCAAAATACAGGAAGGTGAGTATAAGAGAACAGGGACAGGGGATCAGGAACAGTTGGTGGAAAACAGTAGAACAGTGTATGCATAAAAACTTTTCCTTTTTACATTTTTCCTGAGTGTAACCCTAATACACTGTCTTTTATAACTTGTCTTCTTGCATTTTCATGTATCATGTGTGTGTGTGTGTGTGTGTGTGTGTGTGTGTGTGTGTGTGTGTGCGTGTGTAATAGTAAATATCTTTTGTTGTGGAAATATTTTTGCATATTGTCTCAAAATGATAATTTACTTCATTAACGTCTAGTGCTTATCATGACTACTTATAAATTTGGTCTACTATACTGGTACTCTGTCAGTTATGATGACAAGGATTCCAACTGACCTTATCAATGGAACAGCCTGCTCATGAAATTAACATACAAGCAGCTGAGCACTCCACAGATACACATACCCTTAATGTAGTTCTCAGGGAGATTCAGCATGACACAGAATATGACAAGTTTAGCGCTTTCAAATGCAAGTACAACTCACTTTTACTGGCTGAGTGGAGCAGCATAAAATAAAGTGTCTTGCTCATGGACACAACGTGCCACAGGGAACCAAACTCATGACCTTATGATTGTGTGCAGAATACTCTAACCACTAAGCCATGTAACATTAGTCATTGTTCATGTAGATATTGCATACACTTTGAAAGAAAAAATAATTTCTAAGTAAGAAGTCTCTGGCAACTAAAATAACTTACCCAGCATGCAACCATAAACACTGTCTAAGCATTTAAACTTGGAACTCAAAATGTGAGGAGATTGACACCTTAACCATAAAGCTACATCATCACTAGTTTTTGGCATGCCACATAGGCTTTCTGAAATTTTCAGTTAGTGTCAAATTGACAATCAACCTTATCCCTGTACACTAGTTTACGTAATAACTTGCTATATTCATTATTCTAGCTTAATCTATTTTAACTGTTGGAAAGTTTATTCAGTGTCAATTTTTATTCTCAAATGGCAATTGTGCTATCTGAATTTCTCGTCTTATTACCTTATTGCTGTTTGAATCATCTTAAACACGTGAAGGATGATGATTTCCAGTAGGCATATTAGGTGAAGATTATTCATGATTCTGCTTTACACAACTTCTAAACATTAGCCTGAGGTTAACTGACTGTAATATTTAAGCTCTGAAGGATAAGAGCCACGTTTCAGTCTTTTCCCTTAAGGCTTACTTCTAATTTAATGTATAAGATTACGAGTGGAGCCTTCAGCATAACTTGACTTAAATTACATTGATTATAGACGAGTTTTCTGGCAAACCAACAAGTCAATCCTCTTTCAAATTTTCATTGTTAACTGTTCTTGTAAGCTGTAATTGGTTAAATTACTGGTTCATACTGAATGTAAAGAGAATACAAACAACAACTTAGACTGTTATAACAGTTATTTAAGCTGTCAGTTAAACTTTGAAGTATTTACATTGATTTATTATTTATTCAACTTACTTTAGAAAGTAAGTTGTTTATAAAATTATCAAATTATTCTTTATTGTTCAAATGAATATAATTAATTCCAAGTTGGTGTTTGTTATTTATTTATATATTCTTTTTACTTCTTTTTCACTAAATATATGAGATTGATTGGTTTGATACGATTTAGACTATGTAAGTTGTGATGAATAATTTACATTGTTTGGAAAAATAAAAAAAAATTAAAAAACTAATTATAAATAGTTTTCTGAGATTCTGTTAGATATGAGGTAGATATGGAAATTGGCATATGAGAACATTAAACATTTTTAGAAATGAGTCATTGGCTTTATATCAGAACATGAATAATTAATTTAGTATCAGAGAATAATACACTGATATATATATACATATATATATATATATATATGTATATATATATATATATATATATATATATATATATATATATATATATATATATATATATATATATATACACACATACATACATACATACATACATACATACATACATACACACGTGTGTGCGTGTGTGTGTATTGGGATGTAGAACATTGAAATTGTATTAAAAAGATATACCTGAAGAATAATACATAATCTGTCTTTTCTGAGAGCATGAATTTTGGCTTTATTGAGTACATAATTTACCCATTGTCTTTCCTTTTATTTCATTTTATTGAAAGGGAGATGATAGGAATGAGTTTCTGCTGATACTAAAAATTTCAGCTGGCCTCAGGATCAATTTCTGAATCTCTTGAAATGACTACAGCAGAAAGAAGAGTCTCTCCTTGATTACCACAGCCAACAAACAAATAAACAGACGCTATTACATACAGGAAGTCTCTATGTGGTCACTTAAACTGTTACAAGTAGTAGCAGTTGAACATCTCTTAATTTGCAGGGGATGAGGCTGGTTGGCACTGCCAATTTCACATCGCTTGACACTGCCTATTTCACATTGCTGATTCAACAGACTTATTTGACATCAGATATGTTAATGTTTCTCTCTTTCTCCTCCACCCTACCCACTCTCTCACCCTCTCTCTCTCCCCTCTCTCCCCCTCTCTCTCCCCCTCTCT
>NC_068981.1:39450775-39457231 GCF_001194135.2 Octopus bimaculoides
GCCAATTTCACATCGCTTGACACTGCCTATTTCACATTGCTGATTCAACAGACTTATTTGACATCAGATATGTTAATGTTTCTCTCTTTCTCCTCCACCCTACCCACTCTCTCACCCTCTCTCTCTCTGCTTAAGTGTATGAGCATATTTCTCTTCATGAGTATGAAGAGAGGGGAAAATGTTTTTGTCTGTCATGTTGAATTGATAAATGTGTCTCCCTCACTCTCTGTATCTATGTTTATATTTCTGCGCATGTGGGTGTTTACCACTACAGCCCAAAAGTACTGTCTGCAAAGCAGGTTCTATGTCCAGTCAGCAATGCCAAACCACTAGCATCCAAACAGCCACACCCAATCATCTCATTGTGTAAATTACACTCTGTTGTTGTTGTTGTTGTTGTTGGTACTCCGTCGCTTACGACGTCGAGGGTTCCAGTTGATCCGATCAACGAAACAGCCTGCTCATTAAATTAACGTGCAAGTGGCTGAGCACTCCACAGACATGTGTACTCTTAATGTAGTTCTCGGGGATATTCAGCATGATACAGTGTGACAAGGCTGACCATTTGAATTACAGGTTACAACAGAAACAGGAAGTAAGAGTGAGAGAAAGTTGTGGTGAAAGAGTACAGCAGGGTTCACCACCATCCCCTGCCGGAGCTTTTAGGTGTTTTCACTTGTGGAGCTTTTAGGTGTTTTCCCTCGTGGAGCTTTTAGGTGTTTTCACTCAATAAACTCTCACAACGCCCGGTCTGGGAATCGAAACCGCGGTCCTATGACTGCAAGTCCGCTGCCCTAACCACTGGGCCATTGCACCTCCACAAATTACACTCTACAATTAAGAAAAAAAAGCAATATTGAATGTCTGAGAAAAAAATGGACAGTCATAGATAGAATGCCTTTAATTATAAATTTGTTTAATCAGAGCTGACCTAAGGTTATTCAATAACAACAAACAACAATGCAGTACTCTTGATGCTAGCAGTTAAAATGCATTATTTATCATTACCTCACGATATTAATTAGTTATAGCTTGGTAGACTGAGCCAACATACACAGTGGAAACACAGAACATTGGATTGAAAGAAGTTCAAATGATGGGAATCAAACCATCAACCGTTTAACAAGTTGGGTTACTGTATATATACTCAAACAGGAGTAATTCTAGACTTCCTTTGACTGGTTAGAACCTAAATTGGTTTGTGTGGACTTGAGATGACAAAATATGATTAATGCAAGCTATTGAATGGCTATATTCAGTTTTCTTTTATATATAGTCTGTAATGTATAGTCATTTAAATAACTTCACTAGAGTTTAGTCATATAGTTTTATCATTTCTATATTTTTAAACCTATTATCTAATAGAATTTCTCCTTTTTTCTCATGAATATCTCCATATCTCCTACTTAATTGAACTTCAAAAGATGATATGAAAAAGATGAATTTATTTCTTCTGAGTGTTGTATGAAGTTCCAACAACAACAGCAGCAACAACAACACACACACACACACACACACACACACACACACATACACACACACACACACACACACACAAGAAAAAACTAAAGACAAAAGTTAAATGGACTCTTCAACTGATGATTAAAACAGAAGCTACTAATCGAATTTTAATCAAACTGGAATTTTGATTCTGAACAATTAAAACATTTAAAAAAATCTTTCTATGAAAATTATCAGAATTCCTATTATGAAAGAAAATGTGGAATTATGAAGTTAAAAGCAATCATTGAAATAGTATTAAACATTTTTACATTATTGCTATCAAAATATATATTGCCTGGATGTCATTGTCTGATTCTGCTATCATTTTTGTAGAAGTGATATCTTTTGATAGGACAAAAGCAAAATCAGAGTAGCCTACAGCATTAAATCTTTAGCTCCTCACATTAATTTGAAACTTAGTGGGCAGATATGCTTCAGCAATGTTCTGTTCCTAATCTTATCATTAATTCAGAAAACCATTCTGTAATTGTGGATAACTCAATCAACAGATGAAGTAATTGTTGATATCTAAACATGATCTTCAGGAAATGTCAGATTAATCTAGCTTTTTGAATAATTTATAATGGCATGAATATGATTATAAAATGCCGAAAGCTACATGAACAATGAGTAAATACTAAAGGAAATGAGGAGAGGAAAAAACTTATGAATAGTAATGATGATAATACCAATAATTAAAGGAGCAAAATCACGAATATGAACTTATTTAGTATGTAGAACATGAGTGGGTATTATTGCAAAAGCTGCATAAATAATATAACTAAAACTTTCTCAAGAACTTGAGAGTTATTTCTTAAATGTTAATAATAACTCACTTTACATAATAATCAGTGTATTGTTATACATTTTGTTGTTGAGATGGTGAATTAACAGAATTGTTAAAGCATCAAGCCTAGCAGCATTTGCAATAGTTCTTTAAATTCTGAGCTCAAATCCTACTGAACTCAAGTTTGTCTTTCATTTTTCTAGAGTTGCTAAAATGCAAAACTAGTTAGGTATTTAGTGTCAATTTTATCAACTGTCATTCTATGCCAACAAGCCTTATGGAGTAACGTGTCATATTAAGCCCAAATTCCTGCCCAGCCATCTTGTTACAATAACAAGTAAAGTAAAGCATTAGTAGAAATACATTGCCATCACATTAATCTCATCTATCTTAAAAACTCTTATATTATTGCCAACATAACAGACACACACATACACTGATATACATACACATTGTATATTTCACTCAAATATACTATATACTCTTTCTCTTTCCCCACCCACTTTCTAAAAGTAATCTCAATTAAGAGGATAACTCAAAAGGAAAAAGAAGGTACAGCTTTTTGTTGTTGTTGTTCTTCTTTAGTACACATTCTATTGCTGATTCATATTATTTTATGAATGTAGTTCTCTGATTGCCTTTGATCAACACACTAGTATACCCAGCATCTGACAACACCAGCACCCTACTTGACAGCATTTGGCTATGTGCTAATTTTCTCATAAACCATTTCTTTCTAGTTAGTTTTTAATGTCATGTGCATTATATGTTAACAGAATCTTATCTATGGCTTCAGGTATAGAAGGTACTTTGAAACTAATTAATTTATAAATTATTTGCCAGTACCGCCTGACTGGCTTTTGTGCCGGTGGCACATAAAAGCACCCACTACACTCTCGGAGTGGTTGGCATTAGGAAGGGCATCCAGCTGTAGAAACTCTACTAAATCAGATTGGAGCCTGGTGTAGCCATCTGGTTCACCAGTCCTCAGTCAAATCATCCAACCCATGCTAGCATGGAAAGCGGACAGTAAACGATGATGATGATGACCTCAACAAATATACAATTTATTTAATGACTGACAATTACAGTGAAAATTAAGGAGGTAAGAATAAAACCAAAACTTGTCTTGAGTTGTCTTCTCTACCTTTTGTAAACAAAAGTGGTATCAATCATTTACTAATACATTTTTCTTATTATCCTCTAGTATATTCATTTGTAGTTTGCTTTTAATGCTCTTTATCAAATACATGTAATAGTTTTTCACACTATGTGTTCAGGAAAATTTAAAGACTTCAGTCTATCTGGAGATAGGGAAGATAAACTCAGTTGATGTAGGGTACACTTAATTATGACACAAAAGGATTTTGACAAGCATATTTGATTGTAAAATGTTTTATTTTTTTAATGTACAAATAAAGATCCATGAGATATTTATTCTGCACTGATTCTTAGACACACCTCTGTCAGTTGCACCATCAAAAATGCACAGAACTAGTGATTATCTCATTGAAAATCTGTAACCTCAGAATCTCATGTTCACCAATTGGATGCAAAATATATAAATATAATTTCAATCTAACTAGGATCAGACACAAAAATAACATTGCTGAAATGATTCTGAAACTTTCATTCTACAATTGGATATCATAAGCATTGCTCAGCTATACTACTACTTCGAAAATATAATGTAAATTCATCGTATAGTCGTTCAGTACCACAGCTTACCCATTTTGCTGATTGAAATTTATTGTTGTAGTTGTTGTTGTTATTATTATTATTATTATTATTCCTTGTATTTGTTGTTGTAGATGTTTTGATGTTGTTGTTGTTGCAAGGAAGAAAGTGTTCATAGGGGTTGCTGCAAAGAAAATGATTTAATCAATGTTCAATTAATGTTAGAAACTTCTAGTGTAAATTACTTTTAATTCCAATGTATTTAATATTGTGCAAGTAATTCAATTAGCATATTTCACAACAACCTCTACTTTTCTCCTTTCCCATGTCTTCCTCTCTCTCTCTCTCTCTCTCTCTCTCAATGTACACACACACACACACACATATATATATATATATATATATATATATATATATATATATATATATGTTTGTATGTGAATGTGCACATATAATGAATGTGTGTGTGTGTATTGTGTGCATGTGTGTATACATATGTATATGTGTGGTGTATGTGTATATATATGTATAACTGTCTGTATGTATATATGCTTGCATACATATATCTTTCTGTGAGACACACAGAATGACATGCATATATATATATATATGTATATATGTATATATATATATATATATATATATATATATATATATATATATATTCATGTTTGTATGTGTGTATGTGTATGAATGAGAGAATTCGTAATCACTGATTTGCTTGTCTCCCTTTTACACCTCTTACTTCTTGCTAATCCTCTTTCTTTCAACTTAATTAATTGCTCCTTCTCTTTCTCCTTCTCTTTCTCCTTCTCTCAGCCTGTTGTAACTCCTTACATTATTCTCCCCTTTTTCTTTCTCTCTATTTTCTATCACCCTTTCCTCTCATCAATCACATTCTCTAATTTCTTACCCCTACACACCGAGACTTCTCCACCCCACTACATACACTTTTAATTCTTTTTCTCTGAATAAACAGAGATATATTGCAGTGTCTATGATGTAATCTTCAAATCTTGGGTAAATTATATTAGCTTAGAACCAGAATAAATAGAACTATTAGTACCCATTATCTTTACTAGAAATTGAATTCAATTCATCTGGTATAAATGTTTTAAATATATATGAAACACAGTGTATTGGAATTCTATGAATGTTTATAGCTGTGAATATATTCCCATTATGGAATTGCAAATATGCACCGTCTATTATCATTCAGATATTGGCTTTCATTTAATATTCTGACGTGTTATATTTAATGGAAAGAAAGTTATATTGTAGTACATTACATCAGACTTGTTGAGGTGTAATCTTTGATTAATATTGTTTAGCCAACCTGTTGAAAACTATTACCTGCTTTACAGGGAAGTATTGTCTTAAAGATATTTTATTGTAGTTGCTGTTTCTATGCCCAGGTCAACCCTGGTTGATCAAAGACATGCAGATGTAACCATCTTATTGTACATAACCAAGACTACCTTAGCCAATATATTGTTTTTCTATGACATTAAAGATGGAATTAAGGCAGGGAGATTTGAATGCTATTTTTGCTACTCAGATGGTCACACAGACACTCTTTCATTGGTTCAAATATCATTTTCTTTGGTACAATACAGGGTGTCCACAAAGTCTGGGTACATGAAGTAAATAAAATCATAACATAAACAATTAAATATAAGAAATAATAATTTCTTTAAGTATGTGTTAATCTCCATGTACCCAGACTTTGTGGACACCCTGTATTGCTGACTATTCACCATGGTATATTACTCATATTAATAATTTATCATTCTTTCTGTTGGATCTATACAAAGAAATGAAATATTTATTTTAAAATTAATTGATAAAATTCACACACTTATTGCGGTGGTCCTTCAGTTTTTCTAAGCCCTGTAAAAGAACTTGGAAAGTTTGGCCTCTGACCAGGGTTTTCCCAATATTCTTCAAACCAGGAACTTTTCAGCACCACTTCATATATATATATATATATATATATACACATGCACACACAAGGGGGTACTGGAAAGTTCCTGGCTTTGTGTAAAAGAAAATACACTGGGATTAGTTAATTATGATTTAATTCAACATATACCCCTCTGAGATTCAGACACTTATTGCAGTGCTCCTTCAGTTTTTCGAAGCCCTCTAAAAGAAATCAGAAGGCTGGGCCTCCAACCAAGCCTTTCACGATACCCTTAAAGCCAGGAAATTTTCAGTAACCCCTCATAGCTAAGTAAACTTGTAACATAAAGGGATCCAGCATGGCTCATTCTTTCACAATAGTGTATTCAAT
Source organism: Octopus bimaculoides (assembly GCF_001194135.2). Classification (NCBI taxonomy): domain Eukaryota; kingdom Metazoa; phylum Mollusca; class Cephalopoda; order Octopoda; family Octopodidae; genus Octopus; species Octopus bimaculoides. The sequence goes on from NC_068981.1 coordinate 39,457,036, forward strand.
CAAGACTCAAACACAAACACAAACACTTAAACACATACACATGCACGCACACACACACACACACACACACATGCACATGCACACACACACATACACACACACACACACACACACACACACACACACACAAACATACACAGAAATAAATATGCATCAAACTTATAAGATAATGGTATCTAAGATAACAGAATGCCAA
>NC_068981.1:39457540-39457841 GCF_001194135.2 Octopus bimaculoides
ACACACATATATATGCATACATAATTATACATATATATATATGTGTGTATTTTTTGTTAATTTGTTTCAGTCATTTGACTGCGGCCATGCTGGAGCACCACCCTAAGGGGTTTTAGTCGAACAAATTCACCCCAGGATTTATTCTTTGTATGCCTAGTACTTATTCTATCAGGCTCTTTTGCCAAACTGCTAAGTTATGGGGACATAAGCACACCAACATCAGTTGTCAAGCAACGGTGGGGGGACAAACACAGACACAGAAATGTATACATACATACATACATACATATATATATATATA
>NC_068981.1:39458258-39460518 GCF_001194135.2 Octopus bimaculoides
ACACACACACACACACACACACACACACACACACACACACACACACACACATACACATACATATACATAACTATGTATATCATCATCCTCATCATTATTTTTGGCTGTGCTTTTCCCTGCTAGAATAGGTTGGAAATGAATTTTTTGAGGCAGAACTTTATGGTTAGATGGCTTTCCTGGAGGTAATTTATTATTTGTCTCCTTACACCATGCAGAAATATGGTCGACTGATCCTAAAATCAACAAAATGCATTATATTTAACATATGATACTCTTTCACAGGATTTCCACTTATTACTCACAAAGTGTTGGTTAACCCATGTCTACACTAACAGATATTAGACAAAGGTAATGCACAGTGAGAACAAATATGAAATTATGAGATAGCAAATTAAATTCTGTATCTACATGGTTATTCCAGTACTTATTTGAAATATTTGCCTTTGAACTTTAATTGTTAAATCTGTGTCACCAGATGATTTATTTTCATGTTGAAAGATATGCATGGTGATTGTGCCATGTAAAAAGCACCCATGCTGGGCTGCATAAAAATCACCCATGCTGGTGCCAGGTAAAAAGCATCCAGCACACTCTGTGAGTAGAAAGGGCATCCAGTTGCATATACCAAACCAAATCACACTGGTACCTGGTGTAGCTCTCCAGCTTTCCAGCCCTGATCAAACCATCCTATCCATGTCAGCATCGAAGACAGACATTAAATAATGATGATGATGACATAAAAAGTTAAGTTTAGAAGATACATATAGTTTTAACTGCACCAAAGTTGATGAGACCCAATTAAGATAAAATCACATTCTTTCAGTTGTCAAACTCACATGTTCTTGTGTTATGGGCTCCAAATTGTATAATAAGGCAAACATGCCATTTTTGATATATATATATATATATATACAATAAATTAATGTATATGTTGTTGTATATACATGTGCATAATATATATAGCAAGTAATGATATACATGGAAAGTCACTCTGTGTGCTAATGATAATATATAATCTTTCACAACCTGTTACATATTTGGGTCATTGGCAATATAACTGACACCCTAACAAGACCAATCTGATGAGGAAGGCTGCCAGAAACCCATCAATGAAAAAGCAAGATATCTGGTAATAGGGTAAATCATAATAGGCAGGTATTATTTTAGAAAATTTCCAAAAGATTGCTCCATAAAAAGTCATGTATTCTGCCTTAGTCTAGCAAAAAAAGAGTAGACTTGTTAAAAAGATATCAATTATGGCAGCAGGTGGTTTGATGTATTATATCAAGATCACATATACCAGTACACCACTGATTTTCTGGCAGTCTGTCAACTCCTTTGATCCAGATAATTAACAAGGGGAAACTTGACATTCCTATGGTTACCAGTCTACTTCACTGTATGGCCACAGAAGGTACTGTATAGTCCATGGATTTACTTGTCTTATTTACACTAAATTTGTTAGTAGTGATACCAAAATTTTGAGAGATCTCCTGCTTATTCAGCTTAAGGTTATTATTAGCTGTAGCAACTACAGGTGAGAAACCTGAGAGCATCAATGAAATGCAAATACTACTCCATATCAAACCAGGATAAAGTAGCTAAGCTATGTGGTATCTATGGCGTTGGTTAAGAGGTTAGGGGTGTATCTATAAAATGTAATTACAGGACCAAAAATGGTTCTGCAAAACAGTTAATCAATCAAGGTTTTGGAGCCAGGGATGTTGGAAAATCAGTGGTGTAGCTGTACTACATTGTATGTTTAAGGTTATGTCTGTGATTTGCTTTGGTGTACATTTGATATTAATAACCAAAATGGAAAATGTGATGGTAAAAGCAATCACACTCAATCTGTAGCAAGGGTCCTATCTTTCTGGTTGTCTGCAGTTAAATCATAATCTTTGTTACCAAGCACAAGAAAGAGTCCATCAATATGTTGATATAGTATATAATTTTACAGAATATACGAGTGTTGTATTAATAACAACTGTTAATTAGAATGATACATATTTTAATTAAGAGTTGAAATATTTAATGGAAAGAAATTTTTGCTACTGAACAATATATTAGACTTGCTGAATTAGCATAGAATTAATGGTATTCCAATAAAATTACCATATTTTTAAAAAACTGACTTAAACTTATACTTTGTGCAATTCTTAATTACTTTCCTCCATGCAATACATTTCTTTCATTCTTTTTTTTTTTTTTTTCAAAATGGAATATTCTGGAAAACAGATTTGTGTAAGAACATATTTCT
>NC_068981.1:39460528-39461154 GCF_001194135.2 Octopus bimaculoides
AACATATTTCTTTCTATTGTTCAACTCATTTTCAGCAAGTATGTATCTGTGTGTGTGTGTGTGTGTGTGTGTGTGTGTGTGTGTGTGTGCATGTGTGTGTGCATGTGTGTGTGCATGCATGTGTGTTTGTGTGTTTTGGTGTGCATGTGTCTTTGGGTGTGTGTGTGTGCATCCACACATGTGCACTGATGATTAAGTATGTGTCTGTATGATTGCATGTGTGTGTTTGTGTGTATATACATTTTATACTAAATTATTGTAGACAGACAAATAAAATGTTCATTTTCTAATCAATCCATTTATTTATCAATATATATATATATTTATCAGAATTATGGAGATGTACTTGCATAGCAAGTGACCTGATCTGAGATCGTGTGCTGGAACAAAAACAATTGCAGCATGGAAGGTGTTTATAAGCCATTTAAAATAACACACAAAAGCAGTTAGATTCACTTCAACATTTAAATTTAATTTGTCAAAATATTTTCATCACTTTGAGACCACGACCTGTTCACTGACAAAATTCTTTACAGCACAGAATTTTGCAGTGATATGCAGCACAGAATTTTTTCAGTGAACAGGTCGTGGTCTCAAAGCGACGAAAATATTTTGACGAGTTAAAT
>NC_068981.1:39461412-39474533 GCF_001194135.2 Octopus bimaculoides
ATATATATATATATATATGTATATGTAGGGGAGAATCCACAAAAAACAAAAAAGAAAGACGAAGACAGGTGGTGTAGACAACAAACAGACAAGATCATATAACCTCCAAGACTCATACATTTAGTTGTGGTCACTGACTGACTGATGGACTTCCAAGAAATTATTTATTTTATCATTTTATTTTCTGAAATCTTTTTAAGTCAAAAATAAATTCCAAAGTATCAATATTTAACAAAATGCAGGTAAACTTTGTAATTTGCATATAAAGCAATTATGCAAATTATTCAAAAGAAAAAAATTCAATAACATTCTCTTTTGAATTAATATTTTATTTTCAGTGTTTTGAAAAATACTGGAAAATTTTAATGAATGTTTTTTTGTTCTAATAATAGCAATTTCAACAATTACATGCTTACATGTATGTATGCATACATATGTATGTATGTATGAATGCATATATGTATACATAAATGCATGCATACATATCAACATGCATACATGTATACATATATACATACATAGATGTTGTTATTATAGCACCTTGAAGCATACTATCTCTGAATAATTTAGTGTGCCTGGAAAATGGATCTCTTTCTCTCTCTCTCTCCCTTCCTCTCTCTCTACCTCCCTCCCTCTCTTTCTCTCTCTTGAGTTACCTCTCTTGTCACCCAACACCTCTTCTTATTTTTATTTTGCTACCGACCCTTACACTTCTGGAATACCCTCTTGCCTTTCTTGCTCTTGCTGCACCCATCCTCTATATCCCTTCTACCTCTATCTCTCTCTTTCCTCTTCTTCTCCATTGCTTCCTCATCTATAGTGTTTTTGGACATTTGCACTCTGTTCTTTCTTTTTTTCTTACAGTATCTAATTCTCACCTCCCTCTCTCACTGCCTCCTTTTTTCTTGCAGCCTCTCCCCAATAGTTTCCCAGCCTTTCCAACACCCAACACCATTTCTCAACACTTCCACTCTGACCACCAGCACAACCCCACCACTCTTCTCTTTCTTTCAATAACTCACTCAGGATTACTTACCACTTTAGCCTGTTACTCTCTTCAAGTCACCCTTTCCCTCATACTTTCTCTCCATACTCACCACTTATTATATTCCATAACCCTAAAGACTCCTTTACACAATCAACACTGTCACCTTCCTAACTTTATTCATCCCTTTTCCTGTAAGCTTGTCCCTAATCTCTCTCCTCTCCTTTGTCATGCTCTTCACCCTTCCTTCTTACTTACCACTCCCTCATTGCTCCACTACTGACTATCACACATTCTCTTCTATTCTCTTAGAATTATAGAGATCACTTTTGGATCTTAGACTTGCAAGATGTCATGCAGTCATCACTAGTGGTAATGCCACAAAGAATGTACCCAGTACATTGTCAGTTTCTTGTTACAAAATACGCAGTCTGCCATGATGACTCTAAAAAGAAAATGGTTATATAATAATATAGGCCTACAGACAGACGTTATGGGAAAATCTACATGTAGTTATAAATATTACTACCTATAATGATGTCATACATGCAGCACAGTCATCCCAACTTTAGAATCCAATACTTGGACATGTCATATCCTAAGCACTTCTTATACCAATCGTATAGCAAATACAATGCCGGTTAAGGGTTAAGAGTATAGGGCAGCCCCAAATCTCTTGGCAGACATTTCCATGTGAAAGATATACCAGAAAAACATAGGTTAGAACACCAAAAATGTCTTGATAGCTTCATAAGAAGTGTTGCTGTGCCTGTCTGTACCTTGCTTGTCTAATCCTGAAATCCAAAAGTTCACCCCTGAACAAAAATATTGTTCCACTCAAAAGATTTTGTGGGATTTTCAGTATATCATGAAGGGTACCCTACTGAACAAATCCCAACAGCTTTCATTTCTGTTGCAATTAGAGGTGAGTTTTGGGGAATACCAGCTAATTTGACAGGACTATTCTGGTAATTCAATATTGCTTTCCAGATATGTAACTAGCTGTTCTTGAGGGCTTGATTTTTTTCTTGTCTGGAGGCATCTCATAAGCCTATAATTTTGTGGCTGTATGGTGTTTATATTTTGGGGTACTCAAATAGTTTTTCATTCTAAAATTCCTGTCAGGTGTTGATTATGATCTTCTTACCATTTAACTAAATGCTTCTACTATATGGTCATGGGTACTGGTAAGTTTAAGTTGGAAGTTGGAGACTTCTCATATTTTTCAATTCCTAGCAGTTTGCATTGTGTCAGTGATTTCTTTACTAGTGTGGGTGGGCCACATCTGTGATGCTATTGAGCTTTCTTCTCTTCTTATCTATTTTTGTTTTGTTTGTCTTTTCTGCTCAGTATGTCTGAATTTCTGATATTGTTGATACACTATTTACTATTGTGTTTTGTTTTTTTTGTTGATGTTTTTGAAAGTTCTTATAAGTATTTCCTCCAAATTCTATATTTTCTTGGAAGAAGTATTCACATTTTTCACAGCATTTTATGTTACAAGTTTTTGCTGCTGCTATGCTCTGCTTCAGATTATCTTTATTTCCAAAGTGTCCTGCTTTATTTTTATGTTGTAGTTATTTTCTTTTCCAAGTTTACATATGTTTTCCTTTTCCGTGCTATTATTATTATTATTATTATTATTATTGTTGTTATTATTGTAGGTGGTGGTGGTGATGGTGGTGGGAATATAGTAGTTGATTTAATTGATTCAATACTTGACTGCTCTTGATTTTATTAACCTCAAAAAGATGAAAAGCAAATTCATCCTTGGCAGGATTTATACTCTGTAACTAGAAAGCAGAAGGCTTGTCAGTCTAAGGATTCTGCTATCCACTGCTCTTGAAAATACTTAATATTAATATCTCTATTTACTTTTTGAGTTGTAATAGTCTAGCAAGTGAATTGATCTGAGACTGTCTGTTGAAACTGAAGCAACTACATCATGGAAGAGTTGTTTAATAACACACAAAGTTGTAAAATTCTCTTTAAATTTATTTCATGAGGCATCAAAATTTCATAGGACAACTGTGACCTGTTCACTAACACAGTTTCATGGCAGTGGAACTTTGTCAGTGATGGCTCATGAAATAAATCTAAATAGCTTTGTGTGTTATTAAATGGTTCTATATTTACATACATTTTTTCTACTTCTATATATGTATCTCTTGACGTTTTATCTTTTTACTTATTCCAGTTATTAAACTGCAGTCATGTTGGGGCACTGCCTTGAAGAATTTTTGTTGAGTGAATCAACCCCAATACTTGATTTTTTAAACCTGATACTTTTCCATCAGTCCTTTTGCCAAACCACAAAGTTATGGGGACAGAAACACACCCACACTGGTTGTCAAGCAGTGGTGGGGAACAAACACAGATGCACACACACACACACACACAGTAGTATATATGCATATACAATGGACTTCTTTCAGATTTTGTCTATAATACTGAAATCTAATAACATTATTTCTTAAGAGGTAGAATGTAAACTAAGAATGTTATGGTAATTATTATTGATTAATAGATTTTCTTAGTTTTAGTATTTCAAGTATATTAAATATCTCTACAACTTCAAGATAGTGTGCAACTATCTTTTCATTCCTTAATTTTCAGCACACTTTATTTCTTAATCCGTTCTATAACACCTTTCTTTCTTTCTTATCAATAATGTTCTATAGTTTCTTTCTGTAACACTCTGAGAATTCTTTCCCACTTCTTTTACTTATTACTATTGTTACTAATCTACTGTAATGAAGTACAGCTCTTTACCATTTTATAACATAACATAATTGTTAACTTGATTAATTTTGGGGATCTTCCAAAACTGGGAAATGTTTTTCTTTATCTTCCCTCTTATGTTGGTTGTTATAACTACCAAGAATTCTAAACACACATTAGCCAGCTGGGTTCTTGCCATATTATAGCAACAATGTTTGTTTGTGGATAGGTTTCTGTTTATTGTGGGCATAATGAAGAAACTGGTAGCATACTGTTTTCAGACAAGTTGACACATCCAGCTGGATATATTTAAAGACACACAGATTACAGAAAATCTTCTTCTACATTTAATCATTACTTCATTATAATTTTGGCTGCTAAATAGTACAGCTAAATACTTGCACAAACACTGCCTTAGGATAAACCACTTCCACTTCACTACTAATTCATTTATCAACTGGAAATACTGTCATCTCTTATAAGGATTCTGTCTTGTTAAAGCAGTGTGTTGTTTGGAAACAAATGATTCATAGAATCATGCCTCCAAACTTAATGATCTTGTAAATAATTCTGGTGGGATAAATGGAAATTAATAAATATTTATATTTGAGTAGCACTACTGACACATTAATATCACTGACTATATCAATAAAAGAAATAAAAACTTTACCAATTGGCAGCAATTTGCTCACCAATACATTACAAACGCTGACTCTCAGAGGCATTGTTTCCTGTATCTTTGCCTCTTTTTACTATTGCCACAAGAAGCTTCTGCTCGTCTGAATAAACAGACTGTCTATCATATCCAATCATCTTACCTGATGTATTTGTCACTCCTCTTCTCATCACTACTATTGCATTTTATGAAGCACCACACTAACCACATTATTACCTTACCCTTTCCCAGGACTACAGTCTTGTGAAATTTTTCCCTCCAGCGAAACAGTGATAACTGTTAACTGGATTAATTTGTGGGGCTTTTCCATAGTTTTTCTGCAGCTTCCCAAATATATCTGCAGTTATAACTATTTGATTTCAGGAATTCTAAATAAACATCAGCCTGCTGGGTTCTTGCCATATTTTAGTGTTGTTGCTGTTTGTGGATAGATTTCTATTTATTGTGAATATAATGAACAAACTGGTATCATATTGTATTTTCACAAGTTTACATATCCTCCCTTTCTACTTCATGACCAGGCATTTCATGAGCACCAAACTATACAAATTCTGGCTGAAAATCAATAGCATTAACTACCATGACCTTACTAATTTCAAAGGTTCTCCAAAAGTCATTAACTCAAGCTTATCTACTCTACAAAATTAAAAATATAATTTCCAACATTTGATCAATTTATAGATAACACCACCAGAGTTTAGAATTATTAATGAACAGTCATTTTATGAGAACATTAGAAAAATTGCAAATTTTGAATATGAATGCAAATATTTGAATATTTTATCAGTACTTAATACATTCAAATAAATGAGGTAGTGAGATATCCTAAGTTAATAACATCTTGGATCAATGAAGGAGCATGAGTCAATGAGCTAATCTCAACCACTAAGGGATCCTGAGTCAATGAGGTAGTCAGAGCTACCAAGAGAGCTCAAGTAAATGGAATAGCCTGAGTCATGAAGGGAACCTGAGTCATGAAGGGAACCTGAGTCATGAAGGGAACCTGAGCCAATGAAGTAGCCTGACTCAGTGAGGTAGCTTGAGCCATCATAGGAACCTAAGTCAATGAAGCAGCCTAAATCAATGAAGTAGCCAGAATCAATGAGGCAGCAGGAGTCAATGAGGTAGCTGGCCTAAGCCATCAGGCTAAGAATCAATTAGGTAGTTTGAATCAATGAAACAGCCTGAGTAAGTGAGGTAACTTACCCTGGGTCAATAAGAAAATATATATAGTGTTTATATTTCATCTCCCTTCCCCACTCTTTACTTATAAAACAAAGACATATTGGGCAGTGTAATCCTTCATATTCTTAATCAAAGATCTGCTGACCTCAAGTTAAGCAACACTGACACCAAAAACATCAACAAAGTACAATTTAAATAAAGAACAAACCCCTGCTTCAAATATGACTTTCACATAAATAACCATTTTCTATGCAATTAAAAAATAATTATTCCTGAAATGCAGAAGCAATGGACTTTTCATAAAACATATTTCGATAGATCTTGATTTATAAATTTTATTTTTGAAAGTTTATGCTAAAAGTTGAATTTAATTTTTAGAAATAACAATGATATTTTATTTAGTAGCTGTTTTCTTTTCTTTTCTTTTCTTTTTGTTTTGGTTTTCATTTATGATTATAGGCTTATGATTTTTAAAGCATACATAATTACTGTATCAAATATTTTTTATACCTTTCTGTGTGAGTTGGACCATAAATGAAATCAAAGCAATAATTCCAGCTGTAAGTAAATTGATTCTTTAATGAAAGAGCTTCAAACATCTGTATTCACCTTTAGTTAATCAATAATTCTGTAAACCTGGATTCAATTCAGGGAAACATACAAGAAGCACTTGAACATATAACTGTGAGACACCTGCTAGATATACATCATATTAGTCAGTTGGAAGTAGACTTTTTTTTTATGGAGATTTCACTTACTTATTAAGAGTACTATTCCTTTTGCCATGTGCAACAACATTAATAATACTCTGAAAAGCTCTCAGTGGAATTAAAAAGTTTCTCTTCTGCTTTATTTTTTTTAGATATTTTCAACATGATTTGCTAAACATTAACAAAAACTATGAAAAATCATTCAGTTATAAAAAGGTTAGTCATGTTTTAATGAAAATTAGAATATTTAAATTTCATAAATAATGCATTCATATATAGTAACATCAACTAATTTGTATAAATTTCACTAATGTTATATGTTCGTTGCTAAAAAATATGGGTTAATTTAGAGGGTTACCTGTTCATACAAATATGTTTAGGGCAATATCATTGTCATTATTTCCACTGCCAATACCACTGCATAGCACATCCGGTTACCACAAGCCATAACTTTTTACCTACCAGTCTGGCCATCTTTCTGTCCATTGATCTGCCTGTCTTTCTATCTGTGTCTCTCATTATAAAGCGCTATTAAGGTGGTGAGCTCACAGAACCGTTAGCCAGGAAAAATGTTTAGTGGCATATTGCTTGTCTTCATATTCTGAGTTCAATTTCTGCCGAGGTTGACTTTAACTTTCATCCTATCAGGGTCGATAAAATAAGTACCAGTTGAGCACTTGGATCGATATAATTGACTTACCCCTTCCCCTGGAATTGCTGGTTTTCTGTCAAAATTTGAGATCATTATAAAGAGCTACTGCTTGTTACACCTTATCACTAATGTGCTAAATTATATAGAGTATCAAAACAAAAGCAAAATTATTAATAAGAAATTTGATTAAGGTAAATCATTAAGAAGACAATAGATGTGAGGTATTGCTGATACACTACATGATCATGAAATCAAACTATATTATTACAGTAATATGTCACTGCATACTTTAGTTTGACCGCAATAACAAATAGTTAAATAAACATAAACTCGATGTGGCATGCACAATAATTTTAATTAATCAAAATTATACTTGTATCAAGGTGAGGTAAATACTGTTGAATAATTCTGAATTCAGCCAAACAAAAGCAAGGATGAAAATTCAAAACAATAAAACTTTTGCTTAAAATGAGATGATGTAACCAGACATAGGACTACATACTTCTCTGTGCCAATCATTGTGTGTGTGTGTGCATGTGCCAGTGCACATGTGTTTTAGATTAAACTGTGATCTGAGTGAGTTCTGATTGCAATTTGCAATTTTCATCAGATGCAATGACTGCACAAAAGCTCTTTCACTGGCTCATGTAGTCAGTGATAGTAAGGAAATAAACTCATAAATATCAGACCACCCTATATGATCATAGGGCTAACTTGAAATAAATAGCAATAACAGCCACTCCACCTAAAAAATACATGAGAAAACTGATATAAAACAGCAAATGCAGGAAAAGCAATAAACAAACATAAAATGAAAATATAAATTATTTTCAAGAAAGAAAAGTAAAAATCACAGATATTTTTTTCCCTTCATTCTTTATTACTTCATCACATGAAATGATTTGAAGCTAGAAAATCTGATAGGAATTATTTTTCGCATAAATTGAATTATTATTTATATTGATTGAAATCAAATTATTTATACAAATTGAAAATATGTAAACTTAACTACATCACTGGAAAGCAAAATTCCTTATATAATCAACAAAGAACAATGAAGGCTTTCAGTGCAGGTATGGCTGTGTGATTAAGAAGCATATTTAATAATTACATGGTTCCAAATTTGATCCAAATCTGCAGTATCTTAAGCAAGTGTTTTCTATTCTGAGAGGAATTTGGTAAATGGAAATTGTGCCCAGTGTATATGAGGATATCATCATCATCATCATCATCATCGTTTAACGTCCGTTTTCCATGCTAGCATGGGTTGGACGATTTGACTGAGGACTGGTGAAACCGGATGGCAACACCAGGCTCCAGTCTAATTTGGCAGAGTTTCTACAGCTGGATGCCCTTCCTAACGCCAACCACTCAGAGAGTGTAGTGGGTGCTTTTACGTGTCACCCGCACGAAAACAGCCACACTCGAAATGGTGATATATATATGTATTTATGTATGCATATATATATATATATTTATTTGTTTCAGTCATTTGACTAGTACTTATCCTATTGGTCTCTTGCTGAACCACTAAGTTACAGGGATGTAAACACACCAACATCGGTTCTCAAGCAATAGTGAGGGGACAAATACAGACACACAAACATACATGTACATACACACACACATATATATATATGACGGGCTTCTTTCAGTTTCCATCTACCATATCCACCACAAGGTTTTGGTCGGCCCGAGACTATAGTAGAAGACACTTGCTCAAGGTACCATGCAGTGAGACTGAACCCGGAACCATGTGGTTGGTAAGCAAGCTACTTACTACACAGCCACTCCTGCATCTATGTATGTTTGACTCTGTTTATGTATATATCTTTTACTGCTGTATGTCAGTGAAGTATGTGAATATCAGCAAAAATTATAAAAAAAGCAAGAAAGATAAAAGCTGGCGCTTTTCAAATAAAGTCCCCTGTGGTGGTTGTTCAGTACCGAGTTACAAACACTCCATCCTCAATACAATGAACCAATGATCAACTTCTTAGAAACCTATGATTCTCTTGTTCCCCGACAGTGATATAAAATAAATAATTAAGTATTCTATCTCCTAGCTTTGTAAACAGCACTCCTCAATTATAACTGTGCATAATAAAGTAATGCTGGAAATTTTTTTAAAAAATGAGTTCCCTGGCTAAATAAAGGTTGTCTATTTCTGCTGTACAATGGACCCATCAATACTGGTAATTCTACTATTAGAACTATTCCTTTATGACTCCCAAAAGTCTCCATTTGATCTTCTTAAACAATGACCTTAGTGTAGACACAGGTCTGGCAACCAAATCTATCTCCAGCACTAGATTAAAGATATAATATTATTATTGATTTCACATAAATCTTACTATTACAACACTTTTATTTGCTGAAATTCTTGAACAGCAAGATTCATCCAGTATATACTTCTATAACAAAGGATATCTTGGAAACTGAGTTGATTATCTGAAAGAAACTGATATCTTTAACCCGAAGCTATCAACTACAGGCCAGATTTGGTTCCTTAACAATCTGATATAAAATGTCAGTTTAACTTTTTACACTTCCCAAACCATAAAATAAGTACCAGTGCTACCATGGATGTTAGATGCTGAAAGTAAGAAAAAGACCATGATATTTGAAAGAGATATATCACAGAAAGATATTTCACATTCCATGTACAGAACATAAAATTAATGGAAATGTTAGAGAAATAGTTCTTGGGAAAACTGTGAGCCACAAAACTCTTATGTCAATAATAAAAATATAGAAAATTATATTGTTTGATCATGGAACACGTCATCATAACACTATTTAACAATTCTCTGGAAAAGACTAAGAAAATCATGTAGAGTATGGTTGAGTTTTTTTCAGGGAATGGACAAGGTGTAAGATTGGGAAAAATTTAAACGAAACTGATGGAAGGAATTTGAGTCTCTTGATGTGTACTTATAACCTCCCTAGGTTAAGGATTTTGACTCATTAGTATTCTAGTATAAGTGATTTATATTTTATTAGAATATTGATACAAGTGGTAGAGATTGAAACTTTATCTGCCTGGAGTTCTACTGGTCACTCACTCATCCTTTGAGGAATAACAGCCAAATTTTCTTCAAGTTACACTTTGTTATCTGAAAAGGGAAAAACATATTAGATAATATATTCCAAGGCATACAGTGCCTAAAAAAATTACAGAAATGGTATTCCTGGAATGCCATCAACCTTAGAATTTGGGGGAGTAAATACCATCAATTGCACCAACTAGAAATAAAATTTATTATTACAACTGTCACATCAAAGGATAGATCACTAGATTTTCTAGTGATGTATTTATGGTAATAACTCTTCTGATGATTCTCTGAATAAAATTAGGTCTCTCAAGTTAAACAATCTTTTTTTTCCTCAGACAATAAAGAAATCCTATAAGAAGTGTTGGACATCACAAAGTGCTGCAAAGAAACTTGTTGAACTTTTATAGTTCTGCAGTTATGAGTTATCATATTGAAACAGTCTGGGAGAAATTCAAATGAACTATAAAATTGTTCAATAACAGGAGCTCTGAGTGATTTATTGCAACATTTGTCTCTTAATAAATTCTTGTCCAGAGACTTGCAGCTGACACCACCAACAGAATGACAACCTACTGGCAAAAAATGTAATCAGTTTATATCTTTCTGACACAGCTGTATTTTATCAATGACCATGACACTTATATGTGAAAAAGAAAGTCCAACTAATACAAGAACTCTTCAAATTATTGTGTGGTTACTAGACTGTATAAATAAAATCTGTCTATGATAGCCTAATTTTTAATTAGTGGTTCTGCACTGAGTCTAAGATTTAGATCAGTGGCGAGGATCTTTTTTATGTTGGAAGACTGCATTGAATTGTTAAAATAGGATTTCAAAACATATTCCTACTATTAAACTTATTTTATAAGATATATTTATACATAAAACCATAAATTATTTTAATGTAGTGTTTCTGAATAAGCATTCTTATGAAAACTTTAAAAAAGTTTTCAAACATTTTAAAAACATTTCAAACATTTCTTTGGATTTGTTTTTTAAACATGATTGTAATTTCTTTAACAAAGCAATCAAATGTAGGTAAAGAGATATAAATAGATGTTTTTAAAATTCCCAGTGAATTAAAAAGATAGTCTTTAAATAAATTTGAATCAGCAAAAATATATTCCAGTATAATGTTGTCCTTCTTTCAGAGGGTCATAAGTATTCCATCTCTATGATCTAAACCAGGGGTTCTCAACCAAGGTCTGTATGACCACTAGGGGTCCATATGGCCCTTAGAGATCCATATAAGGATTTGTTGTTAAAACTTTATGTGCAATAAATTGCTTATACTTCTACAATAGACAATATCATTTAAAAAAGTTTTTATACAATTCCTAATAATATTTAATTTTGAAAATATAATAAGATTGTTTTAAACATTGAATGGCAATGAATGTTCATCTTAATAAAACAGGAATCAAAGGAGTCCATAGGCAAAAATAGTTGAGAATCACTGCTCTAGACACTCTATCTCTTCTGTGTATATCTTCCTTGGTATATATGGTACTACAAGCAAATTCTAGCCTATGATTTGTTGTTATTGTTTTTACGGTTCAAATCAGCTCTAGTTGAACAAACCTATGACCATGAGTAATCCAATTTTGACTACCATGTCATTTTATATATCTATGACCACCATATCTATCATTTTAAGATATCAGGCAGTGATTTAAGGGATATTTGGCTGCTAGTTTTTTAGGTCAAGTGACGTCATAGAGTTTATCTCATTGGTTCTGTAAGTTAGCTGATTAAGAACAATCAGTAGAGTTGATGAATATTCCATAAACTTGCAATATTGAATTCAATGTTAGCCGATGCTATAGTTTGGAAAAGCACTTATGTGAAGCTAATTCAAATAATTACCCATTAATAGATACATATGACATAGTAAATTTAATGACTTAACTAGTTATCATAACTGATTGAGGGAAATAATATTGATTGATAGACAGTTTGATTGATCAATGCTCATATCAATACCCTTGGATATTTCCATACTTTATTTCTCCCACAGACATTTGCAATTAAGTTTATCGTTGCTATTCTTGTTTACTTCCAGGTCATCTTGATTAAGCAGTCTTATAACCAGTGTTCCCACCATGACCATCCTATTTATTTGCAGATAATGTTGCTAGACTATATTATCTATTGTGTCCTTCCTTTTTCAAGATTAGGTGAGGTTGCAATTTCTAGGAAGTCACATGAAGCTCCTTTATTGGCTCATTTAGAAAAATGTTGATCTTACTGGTTCAGTAAGAATTAATATTAAAGAACAACAGAAAATAGATATCAGTTGAATTGTTAATGTAGTGGATTGAACAAGTAACTCAGTCATCGACATCATCATCATCTCACAATAATAAATCTGCTCCATCTATCAAATCAATCCCAACAGTAATAGTACAACCAAAAGCATCCAATACTCTTTATAAGTGGCTGATAATTGATTTGAGCAGCAACAACACATGGCTTTTTCAATTTTACCAATGGTAAAGTAACCTCTACAGTGATGGTGCAGCAAAAAAAAAAAAAATGCACCCAGTACACTCTGTAAAGTGGTTGGTGCTAAGAAGGGTACCAAACTATAGAAATCATACCAACAATGATGCATTCGAGCAAGACGTAGCTCTTCAATTGATTGGATCTTGTCAAATCCCCAAACTATACCAGCATGGACAACAGATATAAGATGATGATGATGATGATGATGATGATGATGATGATGATGATGATGATGATGATATACATAATGGGCTTTCATACAGTTTCTGTTTCTTGAATTACGTTCACAAGGGGACTGAACCTGAAACCAAATTGTTGTGAAGCAAGCTAGCACACAGCCAAGCCTATGCTTGATCATTGGTTGAAAATATTTTAAAGTCAATTGATAATGGATTGTAATCTTAAAATGCTACTTCTGTTTCTACATCAGTTCAAAAATGAAAAAAATTGCTCCTTTCCAGACATATGCTTCAAAATATTTTGATACATATTTTTAAGTCTGCAGAAACCTAACTCAAAATTAGCCTGGACGTTTGGCGGTGTTATAAGAATTTGTGTAACAATCCAAGCTCACAGAAATGATGGCTACTCCGATACTACTGCCTGTGATGATGATGATGATGATGATGAT
>NC_068981.1:39474543-39480040 GCF_001194135.2 Octopus bimaculoides
TAGTACAGTTGAACACACACATACTTAGTCATACATACCTGTACATATGTCTGTATGTACATAAAGAAAATAAATTAACAAAGATATTTTGTTATCTCAGATCAGCTTTGTTTCAAATCAAGAACATACATCTATAAAGAAAACAGTTTTCTTATCTTGTTCCATTTCTAGACTCATATCTGAAGTAAACAAGGCTAAAATAATATTGTCAAAACCTCTTAACAAATAACAAAATATAATATAAAAATACACTTCTCTAAATTGACAAATTGGAAGGGGTTCTTTTTTTTATGAAATATATAAATCAACAAAAATAATAATCTATCTACAAGAATAATTCTAGAATATGAGTCTATATACCTGATAGCCTGGAGTAGACATTTGTATACATAGATCTGTGAATTATATGAAAACTATATGGAAAAAAAGCTGCAACCACAAAAACTCCAGTTAATAACAAATATACATTTGCATGTATGTATGTATGTTTGTATGTATGTATGTATGTATGCATGTGGTATGATAGAAAGATACAAAATCTATAAAGTTGTTCTGAATCAATAAATAAATCAAGTAAAATCTTTTTGTCATTACCTTTCAACCTCTTGCTCTCTTTATCATCTTTTCCTGCCTGCCTGTCTTTTTTATGTATCTGTCTATTTGCCAGTCAGTCTGTCTATCTGTCTATTTCTTTCTTTCTCTCTCATTTTCTTACTTCTCCCCTCCACCTCCAATATTTCTCTCTTACCATTGCACTTTCTCCACATGAAGCACAAAATAAAAATAAATGTATATCAGAACACAATTTCCTTTAGAGACGATCTCACTTTTGAATATTTGTGATTCAGTTGTCTCCAGCAGTTAAATTGTTCATTGAATTATTCAAATTGAAATTGTATGAAAGACTCCTCACCATCACCTCCCTGATCTACCAAATATTTTCCTGCATTTTTTGGATATAAACCTTCATGTCTATATTAGTGGGGAAATGTCTAATATTCTAAAGAAATTTTTAAAAGATAAAAGCCATATGAAAACTTACATTTTATAAAAATGAAAAAGTAGTCAGGATTTCTATAGGTTATAAGATGATAATAAAACATCCAGCACAGAGTGTGTAATGTCTAAGTGATGAGAATATGTATATGGAAATATGCACAGTATACAATGACCCTTAGGCTGTTGCCATTTATTGTCAGACCAGTCCTGATTGAGTATCTTCAACTTGTTTCAGTCATTAGACTGCGACCAATCTGGAGCACCATCTTGAAGAATTTTTAGTCAAATGAATCAACCCCAGTACTTTTTTTTTTCAAACCTGGTACTTGCTCAATCGATCTCTTTTGCTGAACCACTAAGTTATGGGAATGTAAACACACCAGCACCGGTTGTCAAGTGACACTGAGGGACAAACACAAAGACACACACACATGCACACACACACACACACACACACACACATAGTTGCTGGAATGGCTGAGTGGTAAGAACTTGCTTCCCAATCACATGGTTTCAGGTTCAGTCCCACTCCATGGTACCTTGGGCGAATACCTTCTACTATGGCCACAAATCAACCAAAGCCATGAGTGGATTTGGTAGATGGAAACTGAAAGAAGCCCATCAAATATATATGTATACATGCAAGTAAAAGAGCAGAAATCACAACCATGATTTATCTGTTCATTCTTAATATGTTCTTACATATTAGTATTATCTTACATGAAGATAATAGTAATTACAGCTGTACTTCATCTTCAGAGAACACTAGCAATTAGTACATTCACATTTGGGTTTGTTTCAATTGTATACATTAAGTTTTTGCTAACACATACACACACACACACAAAGACATATACACACATACACACAACACTACTGCAACACAGTACATTCAACAGCAGTGTATAGGGAAACAACAGATGAAAATATTAAAATTCCATGAAAAACAATTAAGAAGTGTATCTATAAAGGCTGTGCTAATAGGAAAATATAGGCCAAAAATCAACACTGATATGTCACATGCAATAGTAAGTATGAAAACTACAAGGACTTGACAGCTGGATAATTTTTAAGTACATTATTGAAAAAGGTAAAGTAATATCAGTATTATCAATGTCCTCTGTGACTCAAAGTAGTGTGCGTAAACATGATATTCAACCATCATTTCATTCTGAGCTTAGAAACATTAATAGTTTAATGGATTTAAGAATGCAAATATTTCAAACTGAATGTAACGGATCAATAAGTAAATATGATAATTCATACACAACCACAGTCATGTTTATAATAAAACATCTATACACACACATACACATACACACACACATACATACACACATGCACAGGTAGATTAACAGAGACAGAAAGGCAGAAAGATAGATAATTAGATAGAGATAGGAAGATCAAAATGTAGAAAGATATATATTTATATATCCAGAGAGATGCAGCTGCTAAATATACATTGGTAAATTATATATGCATATATATATATATATACATAAACATACATATACTTATATATACATGTATATGCAAATGCAAATATACATATTCACATACATACATACAGACATACACACACACACTCACACACACTCACACACACACACACACACACACACACACACATATATACAGTTATTATAAAAGATATCTAAATGAATGACTCATATTACAGAACTAATTAGAATAAATATTTGTAGTAAATTAATTTACATAATTTGATAACCAAATTGGAGATAATTCTCATCCAAATTACAGCATCATTAGTACATTATTTGAAAATCAGACAAATGATGAATTAGTTAACTCATTCTATCTTGCTAAAATCATAACTTCTTTGCAGTTGAGTTCACATCATTATTAAGGATATCGAGTAATCAAATGATATACAAAAATATCTGCATTTTGAAAATGTGGACATATATTAATTATGCTTAACACTTCATAGCATGTAACATATTTCATATTGTTGTGTAAGCAAATCAAGACTTGCTGTGAAGTTAATGAAGTACATGATCAGTGACTGCAATATCATAATTGTAATTATCATTATAATCGTGTTAAGCCTGAATACAGTTGATTCATGTGTTATGTGGTTGAAGTGTATTCACATTACATTCTTTTACATACAGCATGCTTTATTAATTTAACAAGGTGTTATTCTCTGATTGCAATATTTTGATTGAATATTAGGACTTTGGCTTGCTAACAATATTTCGTCACCAGTATTGCAGAAAAATATTTTACACTGAATGGCATTGTCTATATTATTGCATATACTATCATGTGGTTTTTATGCTTTCTGAATGTATGTGGTAAACACATCGTATAACTGATGATTGGTTTAGTTGCTTGCAGTTCAGAATGAAGCATTCTTACAAACCTTTGTTAGACTGGAGTTTGGAACCTCAGGAATTACCCTGAATAATAACGGGTGCAAGCATGGTTATAGGGGTTTTAGGTTCAGTTCCATTGCATGGTACCTTGAGCTAGTAACTTCTACTACAGCTCCAGGTAAACCAAAGCCTTGTGAGGAGATATGATTGATGGAAACTGAAAGAGGCCTGTCATTTATGCATATATGTGAGTGTGTATATATGGCTGTGAACAGATGTGTCTGTTTGCATGTGTGTGCGTGTATGTATTTGTGTATCACTGACTTGACATCATGTGACAGTTGTAATCAAATATTACTAAAATATAAGCAGTGTCCTTTGTTTCCAATTTTCCATGAAAACATGTCCTGCCTTGGAGAAGCATTACCTTGCTGGGAAACAACTGAGGGTTGGTGTCCAGCTGAGGAAGAGCATCCAGCTGAAGAAAATTCAATCAATTTTGTCATAACCTATGCAAGGATGAAAATGAACATTAAAAATAATGATACTTGGTCTGCTACAGAGAAGCAGAAAATCCACCTATTTAAAGACCCACCTATGAATTTTTGTTAACTACACTGTAAAGGCATCTTTATTCAACTAGTAATGTAGGATGTGTCTCTATCCGTTAATGACTTTTTCAACTGATCATTAAGTAAACTACCTCAATGTATGCAAATAATGTCTCAAAATGAATAACACTTAAATAGCTAAGCAAAGATGGCAATGATGAAAACATTTTCTTCCGTTTTATGAAAAAAAAAGGTATTATTACAGAATGGTTAAAAGATAAAATTTTAACCTACTTTTAAAATACTGTGTTTGAAAAAGAAATTCTAATTGAAGCACATGTTGAACTGCATATTGTATAATGCAAGATTAGCAATATGGGCAGATGGGTGTGGTGATTAAGTTACAAAAAAAAAAAAAGAATGATATTGAATTTAGTTTGTTAATCATAGTGGCAATCTCTAGGATTTATCTTTTTCCAATGGAACATAATTTAACTGCCATTAAACATTGAATATATGCTCTCTACTTAGGTATTGCTCTCATTCCTTTTCCATTTGCATTTTATAATCAAATATATTTTGTTTTTGTATTCTTTCCTTTTTTTTTTGTTGCTGTAAAAAGAGCAATTTAGATGAATTTTATATAGTGTTCCTTGATATTTAGATTTTAATTTTATAGTCAATCTCAAGTAGAAAAATATAATCAAAGGATAAACTTAAAAGCACTAGTTTTACCATAAATTAGATTGCAAGATTAAATTTTCATATAAGTTTTCTCAGTGTAATATATGTATGTATGCATACACGCATGTATGTCAGCATGTATATATATATGTGTGTAAACATGATGTAAATGTGTATGTGCATGTGTTTGTGCATACGTACATGTGCATGTATGTATATGCATGTGTGTATTATATAAATACAAGGTGTATTAGTTGTTATCTATTTTCAAAGCAAAAGGTTTCTCTTTTTGCGTATGAAGCTTGTGAGGCTGTTCATGCTAGTGAGATATGAATAACAAATGCTGAAAACCTGCAAAAGCTGTAAGACTTGAATGAAGTCTGTTCATAAACCATGTGAAATTTCCTGTAAAAACAGCAGAAATTAAGAGAGAGAGTAAGCAATGAAAATGTCAACTGATCTATGCAAGGGACACAACTGTACTTAAATGCGTGCAATGCAAATAGAGAATGAGTGCTGGGTGAGTAACTGTTATACACTGTAAAAGGAAGCTACCCTTACCATAGAGGGATTGACGAAAACAATGGAAGAAGCAGTGTAGTCAGATTTCTGTATACTGCATTGAATGGTGCTATATTGTAGGGCACTTAACCAGTTCATTCCACCAGGTAAGCAATAGACATGAAAACATACAAATGCACACACACACATATATATATATGTATATATGCATATGCACATGCTGCTGTGTGGTTAGAAATTTGCTTCCCAGTCACATGGTTCTGGGTTCAGTCCCAATGCATGATACCTCAGACAAATGTCTTCTATTATTCCCCCCAGAGTGACCACAGCGTTTTGAGTGGATTTGGTTAACAGAAACTGAAAGAAGCCCATCGTCTACATACATGTGTGTGTGTGTGTGTG
>NC_068981.1:39482841-39484129 GCF_001194135.2 Octopus bimaculoides
TATAGGGGTTGGACAAAATAATGGAAACACCTAGCATCATAGCATCGTAATTTTGAAATATCTATAAACCGTCAAAAGCTTGTTTATTTTTAAGTTTATTTTTATTTATTTTTAGTGTTGCTTAATATTTATTGCTAAGATTGCTGTTTCTTTTCAGATGTCATCTGAAAAAGGTAATTAAAATTCATTAAAATAACAAACCTACCAGACTTTCAAAGAGGTCTAATTGTTGGTGCTCGTATATGGCAGGCACTAGCATCGTGAAAATAGCCGAATGTTTGGTGTATCAAGAAGTACTGTCTTGAAAGTAATGACAGCCTTTGAGAAAGAGGGCAAAAACTCCTTGTCAAAACAAAATTCCGCAAGAAAACCAAAACGTTTAGATAGGGACTGTCGGACTCTTATAGGAATTGTTAGAAAGGATCACAAAAGAACAGCTCCCAAAATTACTGCAGAGCTTAATGACCACCTTAAGAACCCAGTTTCCACAAAACTGTTCACCGGGAGTTGCACAAACCCAGATTTCATGGGAGGGCTGCAATCAGAGTAACCACTACTTTCAAAAACAAACATTGCAAAGTATTTAGAGTGGAGTAAAAGCCTACACAATTGGTCCCTAGAACAGTGAAAGAATATTATTTTCTTGGACAAGTCAGCCTTTACCTTATTTCCGACCACTGGCCAAGTATACATGTTGAGATAGCCAGAAAGAAGCATTTAACCCAGACTGCCTTCTTCCAGCTGTTAAACATGGAGGAGGATCTGTAATGATCTGGGAGGCTATATCTTGGAAATTTGCCAGCCCAATAGTTTCCCTTCATGGCACAACTAATAGTCAAGAATATTAAAGCATTTTATCTGATCAAATTCATCCTATAGTTGCGGAACTGTTTCCAGAGGTAAACACAATCTTTCAGGATGATAATGCACCAATTTACACAGCTGAAGTTGTTACTGAATGGCATAAGGAACATTCTAGTGAAGTTGAATATCTTATTTGGCCACCACAGTCCCCAGATCTCAATATTATTGAACATTTATGGTGCATTTTAGAAAAACAAGTAAGGAGTTGATATCCTCCAGCATCATCACTACAAGAACTGGAGACTGTTTTAGCTGAAGGATAGACAAAAATACCTTTGAAAACAATTCAAACTTAGTATGAGTCCATACCTCAGAGAATTTAAGCTGTAATTACTGCCAAAGGTGGTCCTACCCCATATTAAAATAAATTTGTTTGAAATTTTTTAAGGTGTTTCCATTATTTTGTCCAACCTCTATATATATA
>NC_068981.1:39484223-39491174 GCF_001194135.2 Octopus bimaculoides
ATATATATATATATATATAATGCCATATCTGTCCAGTGTAGCACTCTGTTGAATTCCTAGACATTAATTTTTGTAGTTCTTAAGGTGATATCAATAGGAAATACCAAAGAGAGGAACTCTTGACAGACCTAAACAAAGCCATGGCTATAACTAAAATACAGTGAACAGCATTGACTGATTTGTGCCAGTAGACTGCCAAGGTCATGGAAATTACCATAATATCAACACCAAGCAGTGTATAGACATACGCAAAGTTTAAGTTAGTTAAAATATGTTTGTGACACATTTCAACTGCTACAACCAAATTCACTGCAGTTACCATGGAGAAAAATTATCTCTTATGGTAAGTGAATTTGCCTTTAGTAGTTGAAATATGTCACAAACATATTTTAACTAACCTAAAGTTCACATATATATAAATGTGTGTGTGTGTAATTTACTTTGCCATTAAGATAAGAATAATGTAAAAGTACTCCATCCAGTAAAATATAAATATTGTTTAATGTACACAGTATATAGTTATGAGCTACTAATAGTTTCATACAATAGAAATGTTTTTTTGGCAGACTTAAATAATTCACCAAGTGTCTTCAAGTAAATATTGGGCTCTGAGCACATAGCCTATAAAAGTAACAAATAAGGAAAACAAAACAAGAAAAAAACTCAAGAAAAAACAAAGGGAAGATGGATGCAAAAAGTGTAAGTGTGAACGGTCATTCAATTAAATTATCATATAGCTGCTGCCCTGATATGAAGAGCATCACTACCCATTAGCATCACCAACAGCCCACTCCCAGTTGTTACTGTTGAGATCTTGGAACTTGCCCATTTGACCATGCATGTATGATAAACTATTGTATATGAGACAGAAGTAACAACAATGCTACATGATAACCTGACCAGAAAGACGAATTACATTGGGTTATGTGAATAATTACATTGGGTCATGAAAAGATGCTATGCTAACCACCTATCTTCTTTCTGGCACAAGGACAAAAGTAAAGCCACTAAGTTGGCTAGCCATACATGGGGCTTGAAGACCAACTTTATGCCACATACTACGAAGTGGAAAATTTTTAAAAAATACAAGGTATATGTTAATGGATCTAAAAAATGCAGGTTATGCATAGCCTTGTAAGTGAACTTGACTGGTGAAAACTGTATGGAAGCCCATCGTATATGTATGTAAGTGTGTGTTTATGTTTTCCCCTCAGCATAGCATGACTATTGGTGTTTGTTTGTTTATGTCACTGTAACTTAGCAGTTTGACAAAAGAGACCAATAAATTAAGTACCAGACTTAAAAAATAAAGCAGTAAGATAGATTTGCTTGATTAAATGCCTTCAAGGTCTTGACGCATCATGGCTGTAATCCAATGATTGAAACAAGTAAAAAGTGAAGAAAAGTGCGAATATACACAAACCCACACATCCACACACACATGGTACTGTGTGAATGAACAAGCCCTGACTGAAATCAACAACAAACCAGAAAAATATCTATCATTAATTGTTCGAAAGCCATGAATTCCAATGAATTATTGAGTTCTAGAAACATTTGGACTACCAATTCTGTATAGTTGTGAAGAATTCAATATTTCATTTAAGTATTTTATTCACTGTTCCATTAAAGTATTCATAAATGTACACTTACTACTAAGTTTCATATATTTAATAAAGTTTCTCTGAGATTAACTTTTGTAATTGTCAGTTACTGAATATAATAAAATGAATATAATGAAAGTTCACAATAACCATTTTGAACTGTGATGGAAGAAACAGAAATTTCTAGCTAATGGACACATTCTACTTCATTGAAGAAACCAGTTCCTCTCCACATTAAAATAATGTCAAATAGGAAATTCAGCTGTAAAATACTTATTCCAAGAACACTAGCTTGGGCAATAAAATTTATTTTATAGATATGTGTTAGTAATAATAAATTTATGACTCAATAGTATAACTACGTTTTTTTTAAGGGAGTTGCATAAAGAAAAAATCTTGAATCATTGTAAATTGCTCAACCACATAAAATCGAATTCCTGTCAGCACAAAAATTTCAGTTATTGCACGTCTCTGCAACAATGTTACAGATAAATATCAAGTATGTTATGCGATTATGACTTAATTTTTCCAAGTAAATTTCTAAGGTGTAGGTGCTAACCTGCTTGGAAATGCAAAAGGTTATACTGGCATATTAACAAAGTAGAATGTATCTGTAGGATATGAAGAATTATTATTTGATATAATGCCTAGCAGGTAGATGTAACATTCCGCAACAAGTTATCACTTTTAAAAGATGAATCAAGCTCCAAATAGCCTGTGACTTCAAATTTATCTAAAATTCAGTTTGCTTGATTTTTACCTTTTTACCCCCAAGAGCCATTTGATAAGGAGTTTTGTAGTTTTTGAAGGAAGTTATAGAAATTGCAGTATCAGTGGAAAGTTTTCACAAAGAAAGTTTGCTTTAGATACTGATGTTTTAAGAAACTGCTGACCATTAAAAGAATACTGTAAATGCATTTTTGTGAAAATGTTTATTATAAATAACCTAAGTGTAAAGAGACGTTTTGCAAATTGAAGAAACTATTCCTGAGAGTAATCAAGTAATATAACTGACAAAATAAATTTAATTAGTACCGAATACGTTATAAAATTGAATTAGAAATCATTTTCCAACTAATTGTTGATAAATGTTATTGATTTCTTTTGACTACACACAAAAGCCAATTTTCCCAAATAAAAGTATGTTACAGTGGCTTATTTCATCAATGTCTGAGTGACAAAAACTAAACTTGACTTTAGTGGAATTCGAACTCCTAGTTACCAAAGGATCATATTTTGGATTTATCCAAGTCAGATCTCCACAGGTTTCTTTTTTCCTTGGAGTATTTGCGTATATCACATATCCAACACTCAGTGATTTAGCAATACATCTACAAGATATATTTACAGTATTGACTGCTATATAAATAAATATTTCAGATTAAGGGATAATGCCTGATTCTTCCCTGCACTGAATCTGAGACCAACTAAGCTGAAATAGAGTTCCTTTTGCTGTTTTCTATTGATTTTATGGCCCCAAAATTATTTTTGAACAAGACTAATTATATATTTTTACATATAGTTAAATGACACTCTATAGTATATTTGAAAATTTTTCTGCAGTCATTGAGAAATAGCAGTAAATACTTGGCTGCATTAATAGGATATTTATACCTGTTTACTTTTAATCTCCTTTACTCCTCACAATACCAGATAACATACAAGAAATAGTTTTGTATATTCAATGTGTAAGAATTTTTATTCTGTTAATTATTATATCTTAAACCTAGCTTAAGAATGATATATAAAATTAGAGCTATTGATGGTCTACACAAACAGATAATACATTTGTAAATAAGATGTATGGGGCTATGAGGAGAGGTGAGTTCTGACATTTTGGATCGGATTTTTCTTCATAAAAATTCAGAGAAGTGGGGAGGAAGTTGAGGAATTGCCTTTTCACTTCTCTTTCTGGAACACAAAATTGCCTACTTCAACCACATCTAAGTTTCTCTCACTTTACCATGTATATGTAGGTGTGACAGTTTTGCTGAGAGGAATACTTACAGAGTTCTTGAAAGAGAAGATTTTTTTTGTTTCCTTTTGTATTTTTTAAGAAGACATAATACTTACTATAAGAAGTTGCAGTGAAACTTGATTTTCAACAAAATAGAAAGAAGCTAATAAAATAAATAATGTTCTGGGCTAAATAAAGTAAATAAAGGAAATGTCTGATTTATAAGTCAAGATTTTATTACTTCCACCTATCATTATGTCTGTGCAAGTATCAGTTGAAATATTCACTTTTATCCATCTGTTTCATAATCCATAAGCTTAATATCTATGGAATTATCAAATTACATTCAGTAGCAAGAAATATTTTTAATATCACTGCTCGAAAAGAAAAAAAGAACCTATCCTATAAAGATTGTAAAAACATGATATGTGCAATTCTGTTCATGGAAATATATATATATAACTTTGTATTTAAATTCCCAGAAAGGAAAGAAACTTGATGGAAGCAATTTTCTTTTCGAGCTCAAGAAGTAATGGCAAATATATCAGTCATCCAAAATCTGAAGACGATAAACAGCAAGTAATTCAATTCCACAACGTCACATTTAAAAAGAAATGAGTATAGCTTTCATGTTGTAGCACATGACCAGCCTATATTGTTTGCAATAGCTGCAACAATGGTGCATTACATTGATAGCACAATATATAATAGAGAAAGAAAATGGTCTCTAACCTACAATACTGCTGGCGCCTGTCAGTCTCCAATGCATCACTGCTTTCAATGATTCACATAGATTATCTGGAACTAAAACAATGTCTTTTAGGAATACCTGCCATCCGATATAAGTTGTAGATTGCATACTGTTGCAAATATTGGTTTATTGTCAACTATGTATTGTTTTCTTTTTGTAAGATTATCAGAGATCTGCTTAGTCAGACACACTCTTCTGATTATCTATAGTCATCTATAAATTAGTTATTATATTCATTTATATATCGATGTTTACATAGAGACAATCATATATAATTGTATCTGTGTATGTAGATCGAATTGTCCTTCTATAATGATAATAATAAATTTTGTACAGTTATATTTGTCTTCATGCAGCAATCGTAAGAAGCTTTAGCAACAACAATGATAATGCTTTACTTGCCACAAGAGTACTGTGAGAGATAAATAAGAATGGGGAAAAACTGAAAATACAAAAAATGAAGACAAGAGAAAAAATATATTAAATAAATATCAGTTTATAAAATATTACAATGAAAATTATAATACTATTATAGAATGTAATATTTGAAAAGGGGATAACCACACAGGGTAAATCATAAAATAACACCTGAGTTCTCTCAACACAAATAAAACCAGAGATCTGAACAACGTTGCCATGTTAAACATAATCCTGTTTTATTTAGTGGAGTTCAAATTTTTTTCCTCCTCTTTCATTATGAATGATAGCATGAAAGCATCATTTGAATTGAAAGGTAAAGATCTCAATGCGATTTTTCAACCTCCACACGACATCTTTTGCATTAGCCATTAGGTGTACAAATATTGTATATTACGTATAGTCATACCATCTATTAGTGTAACAGGCATGTTTCCCCTTAAATCCTACCATACCGTCTTGAAAGGTATCTAAAACTATATTAGATAATGTATTAAATATGTGATGCTGAAATAATGATGAGGTGGTTATGGCTTCAAAGATCGAGATGGTAAATTTCTTCAAACTATTTTATGATTGAAAAAAGGTGGTGAAACAGACTTTCTGATGGAACTGATATCAACTTGATTTCGCAATACATCAAAGCAACTGGGTAAAACTTTTGACATCTGAAAAGTTTTCAGACACTCACGTGCCAACACCAGTTAGACAGTGCATTAATAGGATAGTAATTGTGACTCCCTGGGGACAATTAGAGGATAGCATAAACAGAGTCGGGAGATCATGATGAGCGTGAGAAGAATATGATTCGCCCTGCTGAATCACAAACATGCTTTCTTCATACAAGAAAACCTTTAGAAGCTACCTACAATGCTCGAACTGAAACCACCCTGGAAGGTTTGTGTAATGTATCATTGGTGATGCTCTGAATAACCCACAGGCTATCAGTGTTCGTGTCTGTCCTGAACTCTGTATAAAAAACGAAAGTCATGGTCTAAGTGACAGATCTGTCCAGGAGGTAAAGCAATCGAAAGTTTCACATCCTTGATGCCAGGTTCCTGTTTTTGTCTACTCGTTATCCATGCAGCAGTTTTGTTAAAGATGCGAGCTGAAATGAAGTGTTTTCTGTTTTTTAACGAAAGAATAGCTTTCTTTTGTAGTACCCCTGTGTCTGTCGTAGGATAAGCTCATTTCTAAATATCGGCAATGTGTACATTGCGAGATCCTGGTTAAATAAGTGCTGACTACTAATATGTGTTACATCTAGAAAAACGGGAGATATAGGCATCACCTTAATTTGATAATACAACTTCCGGAATAATGAGTATTGGTAACAGAAATTATGAACCTATTGAGTATTTCTAGTCTACCTTCGAAAACGCCATTTTCTGATAAAATTCACCATGCATTCCTTATCTCAACACCGTTCTTTTCCACCTGAAGGTCTGAGCTAAACCAAACATCGAACAGTTTAACTAATCCGTGAGTAATTTGGCTGATAAATAACTGGTAAGGCTCCTAGAAAGCCTCCATTCTGCTGCTGGCTGCAGTAAGCAGAAACTGACTATGACAAACAGAATTCCTTGAGCAGTCCATCTATCATAGGACTCCTTCCGTTTCTACTGTCGCCAAGCATCGGTTCTACTTTAAGCACAATGACTGTTTTTACGCTCATTACTACTACGTAGCCATGAGATTTATACTATTCACGTGTGTGTCAGTATAATGTGACAGTTTAAGCCGATTAGCTCTGTGTGTGTGTGTGTGTGTGTGTGTGTGTGTACAGGCCTTATTAAAGCTATAGCAACATTGACTGGTTTGTGCCAGTAGACCACGAGGTCATGGATATTACCGTAGTATTAGTACCAAGCGTTGTTTAGGCACAAACACCATATCTGTCTAGTGTCGCCATCTATCAGGATTTCCAGATATTGATGAGTTGCCTCTCTTATGTATTTCCCATTGATAACGGCTAAGCAGCTAGAAACATCGATGACTGGGGATCTTGATAGGTGGCGACATGGGTCAAATATGGTGTTTTTGCATCTTTTCATCATAAGAAAAACTTTTCTCCACGATAACTATAATGAATTTGACTATTAACAGTTCAAATATATCACAAACATATTTTAACTAACCTAAACTCTGCTTTTGCCTAAACACTATTTGGTGCTAATATAACGGTAATATGTATATATATATATATATATATATATATATAT
>NC_068981.1:39491824-39495551 GCF_001194135.2 Octopus bimaculoides
ATGCTTCGCGGTATTTCGTCAGCTTCTACATTCTGAGTTCAATTTCTGCCGAGGTCGACTTTGCCCTTTATCCTTTCGGGGTTCATTAAATAAGTACCAGTTACGCACAGAGGTCGATGTAATCGACTTAATCCCTTTGTCTGTCTTTGTTTATCTTCATGTTCAGCCCCTTGGTTCCGGGTTCAGTCCCACTGCGTGGCAGCTTGGGCAAGTGTCTTCTATTATAGCCTCGAACCGACCAAAGCCTTGTGATTGGATTTGGTAGACAGAAACTGAAAGAAGCCTATCGTATATATGTATATGTATATATATATATATATGTGTGTGTGTGTGTGTGTGTGTGTGTGTGTGTGTGTGTGTGCTTGTGTGTGCTTGTGTGTATGTGTTTGTCCGCCCAACATCGTTTGACAACCGATGCTGGTGTGTTTACGACCCCGTAACTTAGCGGTTCGGCCAAAGACCGATAGAATAAGTACTAGGCTTACAAAGAATAAGTTCTGGGGTCGATTTGCTAGACTAAAGGCGGTGCTCCAGCATGGCCACAGTCAAATGACTGAAACAAGTAAAAAAGTAAAAGAGTAATAAAGAAATAAATTGCTTTTCACCCATGTGGTTTTGGCTTTAATCTCACTGGCCTGAACCTTTAGAAAGTGTCGTGTCTTATACTATAGTCCCGGGCCAACCTATGTCTTGTGAGACGATTTGGTAGAAGGTAACCGAATGACACTCGTCGTGTGTGTGTGTGTGTGTGTGTGTGTGTGTGTGTGTAAATGGGTTTATATGTATATTCATATTTGTGTGCACTTGTCTAGACATCATATGATGGTTGTAAATGAGAATCATTGTCATACAAGCGAGGATGTTCGTTTCCAGGCTTTCGAGAAAAATACGTCTAGCCAAAGCAAATATTTCCTCGGTTTGGAACCTGTGACAGTTGCTGACAGGAAGATTGTTTGACATTTGCCTGAACAAATTCCATCTGGCCCACGCAAGCATGGAAAAGTGGACGTGAAGTTAAACAATTGTATTGTATGTGATTGTATGTATGCATGTGTGTAGGTATGTATGTGTGTGATTATTTATGTATGTATATGTGTGTACGTATACATACATACATACATACATACATACATACATACATACATGTACGTTACATTATATTACACACGCACACAGGCATGTAGTCCAGCAATTCTCGAACGAATATCGAGGAAGAGGGCAAAGTTTAACTCAATAAAAGACTCTATGCATTATATATGTAAAGTCCATATTAATTTATTAAGAAAGTAATACCTTACAGCAGTACAGCTGTTTGAATACATCGTTTTATACTATATGTAGGAAATTATCATTGATCTGATATAGCAATTATTGAAACAACTATCCGTGGAAAACATTATATCCTTAGTAAATGTATATATATTCATCTATGTATGCATGCATGTATACACGCACGCATGTATGTATGTATGTATGTATGTATGTATGTATGTTTATTTGTTTGTTGTCTTTCCCTTGTCAATCTAGAGTTAATTTTGACCGGCCACCTGCTTGGTAGCAAGGTTGTGAAGGAAAGCATCTTCTGTTCATCATATTTTAAATCTTAAGGAGGTCTTACAGTTTTTTATAGTGCGAAATATAGTGTATAAATTAAGGAGTTACGTTCTCTTCCCAAGGATCCAAATTCAGCTATACTTTGCTCCACACACATTGGTAAGTATTCTGTTGCTCCAACAATAATAGTTATGATGTTGAAAGTGTTCTAGATTTGCAAACTCTTTATCAATGGTCCATAGACGTTCTCTTTCGCTTGTAATTTTCTAACGACATCGGTGTCTAGAAGGCTGCTGATTTTCACAACAATACCCTACACAACAATATCTAGTCGCTTGTGTTTTAGCTTATGTATTATATTCAAAATGAAAATTAGAAGAAAATGGCAGGCATAGAAGAGGGAATTCTCGTGAGAAATTATTTGATAGATGCGTAATGCATGGTTCACGAGATGTTAAGATATAATACAAATGAGGTGTGAGCAATTGTTCAATAGGATAGGCTCTTGTGAAATAAGACACCTTACTTTGAGGACATATGTTGCAACTATAATGCATAGAAGTGACATGTCATTGAAATATATTGTTTATTGAATATTTTCCAGGTAATTAGATGGTTTGCTATTGTTGCTGTCGCGAACAGAAATGGGGGAACCATCACCTTTTAGAAAGAATAACAATGGTACTGAAATACATTGTTGTTGATTTAATTGTATTTAAGGTCTATCTTTCGACTAAAATCAAACGTCAGAAATATATTTTTTTTTATCTAACTAATTATTTGTTTAAAATAGTTACAATTGTGTTTTAAAACAGAAAATTGGAGGTTACAACCGTCGCCCTTATTCTGAAACTCTGCTTTTCATAGAAATTTCATTATTATATTTCATAAAATAATAGGCTTGGCAGTGTGAACAAGTTTTGAAATTCAGCCTTCATAGATGGAAGACAACTTCAATGCTGCCTTCCCTAAAATGTTTCTGTCTCTCTGATCTAGATTGTATGTATCTATTGCAATTACACCATTTCATGTATTGGAGATCGGGTCTAGTTGCTACACGGTAAAGTTGTTACAAGCCCATTGTTTCCAACTTCAAGAAATAGGTGGCACTCGATTCTCTACCTCGTGAAGGCCAACTCCATAGCATCATGACTGCACATGGGTATTGCAATGGCGAGCTGTCACCAGGAAAGGTATGGCTCAAAAAACGATTTTTTACTCCAAAAGTGAAATTTTGCCACAAAGTTATTTCCTTAACTACTAAAGCACAAGTGGTGTTACTGAAGTAGTTTGTGACTCATTAGGAAGTGTTGGAAGTTGCCTTCGATACATGAAGGTGTTTCCTGGATGCCATGCATTAAGGTTGGAAACAATGGGCTTGTAACGACTTACCCGTGTAACAACTAGACCCGGTCTCCCCTATATATCATTTTGTCTATTCTATATTTTGTTATAACAGATTAATTACTGAAAACTATTAACTATTAACCAAACGCTGTACAGTGTCTTAAAACGTTTTTAAACTTCTCATTTTGAATAAGAATGTATTTGAAAGGAAGCAAGATTTCAACATTTTATTTATTTATTGTAGAATTAGTTCCGCTTGGATATGACTCAGAATTTTTCAATTTAACTCACAAAGTCTTTGCAAATAACTTTATGTTTCATAAACATGTCTATTGTCTCAGAGGGAACATTTCTCCTCTGAACACTCTAGCAATATGCCTATTTTAATGTATATTTTATATTTCGTAAGTTGGATAAAGCAATTCAATACGAGCTAACCTATATGCCCACATAGTCATGCATGAAACTTAAACAATGCACTGGCAATTAATCTTTGTTTTATTTCTTTGTGCTGTCGTTTCTTTCTTGGAGAAAGTCTTAAATAAAAATAACCAATTACTGTCAGATTCAAGTTGGAAATTCAAGGTTCCTAGGAATGATCATTGAAGCAGGGAACAAATTTGTGCATTGTCACCATAAAAATAACCGAACAGCCATTACAAAATGGCTGATGCTTCTATGTTAATGTCATCCATAGCTTCATGGCCTGTGATCTCCTTTAGCAAGCAGAAACATTGCAGTCAAAACCCATAATGCAAATTCTTCATGCAGTTTATGGGGAAACTCATAAAATCAATATTATATATATATATATATATATATATAT
>NC_068981.1:39496215-39504085 GCF_001194135.2 Octopus bimaculoides
AAAGTAAAAACGAATTTAAGTCTCAGGAAAGTATTGTATAAACATGCCAACCGGATTGATATCAGAGAGGAACAAGCTTACGTAACTATGAAATGAGAATTAGAATTCTCATCAATCTTGAGAATTTAATTAAGATTTCATTCAACATATTCCCCTCTCAGATTCAGTCACTTATTGAAGCGGTTCTTTAGTTTTTCTAAGCCACTAAAAGAATTCGGAAGTTTGGGCCTTCAAACAGGGCTTTCGCGACACCCTTAAAGCCAGGAACTATTCAGCACCACTTCGTATGTATCTGTCAGGCATGCAGTGACCGACAACAGAATATTACAGTCAAGTCTATTGCGTCTTTGACAATATATGTCTAGCTTGAGAATAAAAGTGTAAGGGGGATGTGGCTGTTTGCGTGGTGATTGCGTTTTATTGGTTAATTTTCAATCATCATCAACCAACGAGCGATAGTTTGGCATGGAGCTGTCTTGCGTCCTTGTTCTGTTTGACGTGTCGAAGTGGAAGAGGAAGCTAATGGGCGTACGCCTCTCTGAGTGTGTGTGTATGTGTGTGTGTGCGTGCGTGCGTGTGCGTGCTTGTTCTTGTGTGTGTGTGGGGGGGTATGTATGTGCGTGCTTGTTCTTGAGTGTGTGAGTGTATGAGCGTGTGTGTGTGTGCGCGAACTTGTTCTTGTGCGCGTGAGTGTGCATGTGTGCGAGTATGTTCTATTTTTAAGTAATATGTGTGGATGAAGCCATTGGGTGTACGTGTGCGTAGGTGTGTATATGTGTGTGTGCAAGCGTGTTCTGTTTTTATGCATTTATGTGAGTGGAATGTAGATATAGCAAAAACAATGTCGTATTTTAAACTTGAAAAAATCCTTGGATATTTGTTCTTCCCTGCTTTATTTGTGTAGGTAAAATCCGTAAATTTCCAAGAAGAAAACGAGATCAACGTCGAAAAAGCCGTATTATTTATGATAGGCCATGTGGGTTTTTTCTTAACTACAAAAGAGCCGAAATATGGCAACATGCATCAAAGAGCCTAAATATTGCAGCATGCATTAGAGAGCCGAAATATTGCAACATGCGTCTCAAAAGCCGAAATATTGCAACATGCATGGAGAAAAAGAAGCAATGTAAATTAACACTTACTATTGATTAAAGGAAATGAAAAAGAAAGAAATATAAATGATATTGATTTCTATTAATTTTAAAGCTAAATTAAACAAGATCTTTAGGGCTATACAAGAACACGCTCACACGCACACACACACTCACACACACATAAGAACAAGCACGTACACACAGATACACACACACGCACACACAAGAACAAGCACGCGCGCACACACTCACACAGACATAAGAACTAGCACGCACACACAGATACACACACGCACACAAAGAACAAGCACGCCCACGCACACTCACACAGACATAAGATCAAGCACGCACACACACACACACACACACACACACACACACACACACACACTGACATACACCCATTAGGTGTTACACCATTAGGAGAAATATGGTACATATATAAAACATTACAAGCGTTGCCTTAAAATGTACGAAAGTGGAATTGGAAAATGCACACGATCAAAAGGGTTATAGAATGTCTTAACAAACCTTAAAAAGTATGGGACTAACATTGTTGCTCAAACATATTGGAATCACTATATGTTGTACATTCTGTGGCATCCTTTTATCACAAGAAATTGGTTTAGTTCATCGAAATTAAGTTATATTAAAAATTAATTAGGTTAAATTATCGTATACTCAGTTTTAGCAAAACAATTGTGTACAAATACTGTCATTTTTACGCAATAATTCAATCTATGAATGATAACTTTTATAAATTTACAAGTAATCAATCAAAAATGATTTAGTAATAATTTGTTTAATTCGCATAACTATTCCATTAATATGTATATAATAATGCGAATTATATTTGCCTATAATTATTTCAGTCTCGTACTTTCGCTGTTATATAGATTCGAATTCATCATAAATCCATTTTTTTTGTTTTTTTGTTATCGGTGAAATTTACATGCAGTGTGAAATGTGTTTTTTGTATACTTTCGTAGGAAGAGTATTATAATGAATTTACTTATTCGAAGTTGAATATTATATTTTGTACATTTTCAAATTTTTATTAAACTCGGTTTAATAATTATCGTGATATCGTAATTCACATACGAGTCTCTTTTCATTTTAAGATGTCACAGAATGTACAACATATAGTGATTCCAATATTTTTGAGCATCAATGCTAGTCCCTACTTTTTAACGTTTATTATGATATTCTGTAACCTGTTTGAGCGTGCGCATTTTTCAATTCTAGTGTGTGTATATATATATATATATCTGTTTGATACTATTTGATGTTAAATGATATATATATATTTGTATATCTTATTTAATTTGGCCCCTTTAAAGTTTCGTAGGCTAGTCGCATGAACTTAGCACCTCGGACTCAGGCAGCCAGTTGGAAATATGTAGGAGTCCAAGATGGTGAATGGAAACCGGGATGCTGTTGGCCAAGGCGAATCACATGTCACTGTTAAAAATAGTATTCACATTTCAGCGACATCAAATGCATCAAAATGTCGATCTCAGTCTGAATATCAGGAAGTTGGTGGTATCTCGCTGGTCTGTATAGAATTTTACAGAACTTGAGTGATATCGATGGTCGGCAAGGATTTGTATGTGAGTGTGTTTTTGCGTATGCCTGTTGTTTGAATGCGTGGATTTGCAATTCTGTTGCGTTAGCGTGTTTATCTGCTATGTATGTGTGGCGGGAGGAGGTGCGTGCAACCAGGCGTGTGATTGTGGGCTGGTAGCATCAACTCAGAGGAGTGTGTGCACATGTTTCCTAGAGTGTATTTCTGTATGGGTGCGTATCAGCTATGTATGTCTTCTTGTGTGCGTGTATAACTCAGTATGTGTATCAGCTATTCATATCAGCTGCGTGTCTATCAGTTGTGTATGGATGGGTGGGTGGTGGGGTGGGTGGGGGTAATATGTATGTGTTAGTGTTTGCCGTCTGCACGTGTGTATTTGTACATGTCTTGATGCACGTATGGGTGTTTATGCATATGAAAGTTTGATGTATGTGAAAATGCACATTTATGTATTTATATGTGCATGTATGGGTGTGTGTGTCTTTATCTGCATGAAGGGATATGCGTCTGCTTACATCTAGTGAATGTGTGTGTGTGTGTGTGTGTGTGTGTGTGTGTGTGTGTGTGTGTGTGTGTGTGTGTGTGTGTGTGTGTGTGTATGTGCGTGCTACCAACTTCTTGTGTAGCTGTGCGGTCCAAGAAATTCAGATTGGGATTCATATTTAGATGCGTTTGATGTTGCTGAAATTTCAAGTCCAGACACACACACAAACATGCAGTTAGAGTCATTTTACGCTATACTTGGAAAAAAAGAACTGAGTGCAAGGGCAGATATTTTCTGCGTGACTGTAAAAGCGTAGGAAGATGTCAGCCATTGATAATGTCACGATCCAAAATAACAGTCGTAAACATTTTTATATTCACTAAGCAACATTTCTAATAAAATACCAGTATAATTCTGTGGTTAAGGTGTTCACTTCGCAACTCTTTGGATCCGGGTGGGATGCAGCTGTATGACACCTTGGTAAATGTCTTCTACCAGGTTGAGTCAAATGTTTCTTTGTATTTCAAGCTTTATTTATTAATTCAAATTATATATGAAAAGCGTTTATTCAACAAAATATATCGTATCATATTCAATTGTCAATTGCCATCGTTGTACCGGGAGCTCAATTCCACGTTTAAACATTTGGCTGGTTTATTCTTGCACCCGTATTTAACCTCATCCACATAGTTGAGCATCCATCCGTGGGGGAAATGAGCCATGGCACAGAAGAGGTGGTAATTTGGTGGTGCAAAGTCTGGACTGTAGGCAAGAAGAGGGAGCAATTTTTGTCCCACAAGTTCCTCAAATTTGTGCTTTATCATATTGGCAGTGTATACTGGGGCATTGTCATGTGCGTCTTTGATTGACCAGTGCCGGGTAGCGGGCTTTCGAAGATCCTACACATGCTACGGTTGTTCAGTATACATGTTAGCGCTCACAACATGACCATCTGAGACCAGCGCAAAGTGTAACACCCCTTCAAAATTTCACCACAGACAAAATACGACCTTCCGTTCAAACAGCCCTTGTTTGTCAATAAATTCTGAAATTACGAAATTACGAAATTACGAAAATAGATCTATTTTCTCCACAATTGCATTTCGGTGCCAAAAATGAGATATTTCGAGGATTTACCACCAGTTGTTTATAAACGTTCACATAATGTTGTGCCCAGTCATTGGTAATTTCGTATGGAGCTTCTGGACAGCGTCTTTTCCCAAGGCCGTACTTATAGTGTCGTTGATTGATGGGCCATTGTGAAGAGCTAAGTTCTGCCGACAATGTACGAGGGTTTGTGCTTGCTTGTTGATCAACCATTTCAAACAAGCTACTCTCCTTGACCTTGGTTTATTTCCGAGGCTGGTATAACCTTCCATGAAACGTCTGGACCAGTTTTGCGCCACATCATTAATTTCTTTTACCGCTGCCCTTGCACTCAGCTCCTTTATTCCAAATGTAGCATAAAATGGCTCTAACTGCAATGTTTTCACTCCTCGTTATTAAAGCTGTAGAGTAATGAACACACAAATGATATTTAGATGCTATTTACGAAATGAAAAATAAACAATTCACTAACGATTTGACAACAAAATGTATGAAAGTAATGATATAACATGGAGATACAAGTTACTAAATATTACCAGTGATAATCTGAAATAACTTTTTGATTCAACCTGGTACTATAACCTCGATTTAACTAAAATCTTGCCAATGGAATGTAGTAGAGGAAAATTGTGTGGAAACTAGTTATTGTCAAATTGAACTTTACATTTTAAGTCGTAGGCTCAATTGTGCTCATACGAAAAACTGAGGTAAATATTACTTAAAAATACTAACTGGCACTAACTAGTTCTACTGAACGAAACTACCATTCACTATGATTGATTCACTAAAATTAATAAATTTCAGATCTAAAATGTAAATTATTGTGTCAGAAACTAACTAAACTATATTTCTTCTATACCATTACTGATGCATAACGTTTATTGTACGAAATTGAAGTTAGAGAAGTTCTGAAACTGTTGTTGTTAATGCTTTGATATTATTATCAATATAGAATTATTTTTAGTTATTTTTTCTCTAAATTATCTAACAGATCTACAATAGCTGTCTTTCACTCTTTTATGATAATTCAGATTTCTTCAACTTTGTGCTTCTTTATATAATAAAATAACTGTTTAAATACAAAATTGTGAAAATTTCCATGTTAATATTAAATCTGAGTAAGGAATTAAAACTGGGTGAGGAATCCTATTTCAGCACAGAAAGATTTTAATTGTAGATATTAATTTACTTTAGGATGGGGGTTTGTAACTCCCATGTAGTAGAATGCATCAGTTTACTTCAACTATTGAATAATTGGGTGGTTGTATGATGTGTAAATACTGTTGCAATTTCTTGTTGATGAGTGGGAGATACCGAAAGTGTTTGTGAGAAAACATTGCTAAATACAACAATATTGTGGATGAATATATAACGGAAAAATTACCAGTAACTGGAGCATACTATAAAGATTAAGAGAATGTATCAAATTCGTTATATTTTTGAAACTTAATATAGCGTTAGGGAATAGACTCTTTGAGAAAAGTGATATGATTGAGGAAAAGGCTAACCTTAAAAATATAAAACTATTAAAAGGATTTTTCTCTGCTACAGAGAGCAAAAGAAAGTGTTAATAGGATTATGGATGTAAGAGTTCAACAGGCAGAAGTATCTGGTTCTTTATTGCCAAAACTTTTGAATCTGCAAAGGAAAATGGTTGACTACCAGTTGCGATATAAGAAAAACAAATCGATTTTAACATGGATTATCTGGGAAGACAGTTGAGTCATTTATTGCGAAAGAGAAAGGACAATCGTTTCGTGTGTACACAATGTTCCTTTTGTGATTAAATGCATCACAGGGGTTCTGCTAATACTATAAATTCACTGATGTAGAATAAGAAGATAATGTATTATGTTCTGCTACCTGAATAATACATTATTCAGTCAAGTATCCACAAATTGTGGACATTTCATCTGACAGAGTGATATTCAAGCAGATACTTTAGCTGTTGAAGTTAATCTGAGAATGACTTGAAAAGAACACCAATGAGAATTGTTGGGGAAAGCAGAAGAAATATTTACGCCGGAGCTGTTGCAGAAGTAGAGAGAGGTAAACAATATAAACTTAATTCTCTTTTCACCTTCGGATTATCGTTATCATGAAGGTGTAAATTTTCCCGTTTTGTAGATTTACTGAAGAATTGGGGAATAGCAATTAATATAGGATAATCAAATGCATTATATGCATTCTATAGAATGCGTGGGGAATCCAAACCATATGCAAGTTTATGCCTTTTTATCGTTCAGAAATACCTAACAGCCTCGTTTCAGATTAAATAGTGTTAGTTTTGTATATCTGAGTTTGTCAATACGAAGGGAATATAAAGGCAGTGAGTTGTCAAAAATAGCAGTATCGGTCAGCATTCTTTACGGTATTTCATCACTATATTTTCAATTGAAATCCTACTTCGTATTTTTCTTTATCTGGGTTAATAAAAGCAGCCCCAGTAATATAATGAGCCATTTCCATTTATTCGATACCTTACGAAGTTAGCTTCTGTATAAAATACAGAGATGCACTCGAACTTTTGTGGCACTTTCCAAAGATTTATTTAAAAAATAAATAGGAAGCAATCTAAAGACTAATATCATCTTTCCGAGGAAATCTAGCTTTGAGCAGAGTAAAAATAAATCAATATTAATTGAGCATATAAAGAGACGAGAAAACGTACCGTTTAGAAGTAAATATTTATTTGGTTGGCACTTAGTAAACGATTAAATCTTTTGTGCGCTATAGTAGACGATTAAATCGATACCAGTATTTTATGGGTACTTATTTATTCGATGCCATACGAAGGCAAATATATTCTGGCAGGATTTGAATTCACCGCAGTTAAAAGCTGTATTAGATACAGAAATGCATCCAAACTGCTTTGTCTCCAAAGATTTATTTTAAAAATAAACAAGAAGCAATCTAAAACCTACCATGATATCTCATTTGAGGAAACAACATTAAATATTCAAATATCAGAATATATATAAATGAATTTATTCAGCAGTGTATGTAAAAATCATATGATTTATCATACGATCCTTCAATTAGAAAAGCATGGCAAAAATATTTCACTTCCTCGTAGTATTATTTGACGCATAATAAAATATTCATTATTTAGATATTTAGGATCCGTGCTAACATTATTGAATCGGCTCCAAAAATACGAAAGTATATGAGACATAAAATCCAATTTAAGTAAAATTATATCTAATATTATTTCATAGAGTGTTGGCAAAGAACAAACGATTGGCAGAATTGCTAGAGCTTCGGCTAAAATGCATTGCAGCAATTTAGTTACTATCCTTTATGTTCTGAGTTCAGATCAGGCCAATCTGAACGTTATCTTTTTTTTCCTTCTAGGTAGAGTAAAATGAAGTACTAGTCAAGTACTCTATTCGACTTAAGTCGATTATAATTTTCCTTAAAATGAGGCTTTGGGCTTATATAAGAAATCGATTCACTTGTTATTCTTCCATTTATTTGAGAAGATTTATAGAACACTTCGAAATAATGTTCAGAAATCTGTCTTTCGATGAAAATAATTATTTCCTCACTGAAGGGAAAATTTATTACTCTTTCAGAAATTCACTTTTCAATTCATTCTCA
>NC_068981.1:39504455-39510210 GCF_001194135.2 Octopus bimaculoides
ATAGATAGAGAGAGAGAGAGAGAGAGAGAGAGAGAGAGGGAGATAGATAGATAGATAGATAGATAGATAGATAGATAGATAGATAGATAGATAGATAGATAGATAAACTGCTCTTCAATACTATAAAGCCAGAGCACTGTCTGTTTTTTTCTGGCAAACTATACTACACAGATTCATGTAACTCACCTGTAGATAGGAAATGGAATAGAAGAAAGTATTGTAATATCCAAATTTGTTGAAATCCAAACATTCAAAAAAGCACACAGTGACAGAAACTCCCTGTTCACAAATATAATGCCAGGTTGAATAATGTTGCAAAAATGATACAAAACGGAAATTATGATATATTTCAATGATATTCTCATACAATACATCAGCAATAGTGTGTTTGACCACCACCTTCCTGAATTACTTGAAAGACACGCGACTTCATGCTCCCAATCAACTACTGCAGCAGATCAGTGGAAGCCCTTCCCAGGTTTTCTTTATTGTCGTTTCACGTTCATCAACAGATGAATACTGCTTGCCTTTGCTGTACACAATATTCATGAGATATTCCCAGACATTCTCTATACGATAAAGGTTGGAAGTTTTTGCTGGCCATAGCATGGATTCAATTCCAATTGAATGGAGGTAATCCAAAGTTGCTTTGATTTATGAATAGGAGCATTGTCCTGTTGAAATATAAAGTTCTCGCCATGGAGCCTTCTTCCTCTCTCGTCAATGTGTGATCTGTCCAACATATTGATGTAGCGTGCAGCATTGAAATGACCATCCATGATGACATGTGGCAGCTTCCCATTGGCAGATATTGCTTCTCACACCATAAGATTTCCTCCGTTGTTCTACCACTTGGAATAAGTAGAATTTTGTATACGTTTATCTGCCCAATAATACTTATAACTGCTGAGAGCTATCCAAATTCCATTTTTCCTCCTCAGAGAATAGAACCCTGAGCTATTTACCACCCCACGTCTGATGCTGCCAAGTTTACTCCAATCTAACAGCTTTGTGGGAAGGAGACAATAACGGACGCCCTAGCTGCTTCTTCAGGTGGAAACCATGGTTCAAAATCACTCTTCTTACAGTGGATGTTGAGGCTCCTACAACCGCTGATGCCTTAATCTTGGAAACAGAACAGCATCGTGACTTCTTCACAGTGGCCCGCTGGTGTAGCCTTGGGACGTCCACCAGCAAGAACCCTGT
The DNA here is from genome assembly GCF_001194135.2 of Octopus bimaculoides. NCBI lineage: Eukaryota > Metazoa > Mollusca > Cephalopoda > Octopoda > Octopodidae > Octopus > Octopus bimaculoides. Next base: position 39,505,662 of record NC_068981.1, read on the forward strand.
TGTAGCTGTCAGGATCTTTCAGAAAATTGTCTACTGGCATTCTGCTTCGCCGAATCTTCTCTACAATCTTCCCGTTACTCATTCCTTCTGCTTTCAGTACAAGAATTTTCTCTTGCTCAATTTCAGAAAGCCCTGTAGCTTTAGGCATACTCGAAATGTAATCTGGATCACGGAGATTACGATTGAGTCCAATATTTTCCAAAACAATCTGGAAAGAAATGAAAGTGTATTAGGGGCTTTATAATTTTGAAGTGTTGATATGCTAGGGAAAATTGGAAAATCAGGTGTTGTAATGTGATAATAAAAATACAAGATTTACATTTCAAAGAATTCATGAAATACCCATTTACAATATAGTATGTCCCTTAGTCCATCTAAATACAGAGCTAAATTTCTAAATAACTTTAAAAACATGTGGATCTACATTTTGAATACTAGTTTGTGTGTATATGTATTTACACACACACACACACACACACACACACACACACACACGCACACACACACACACACACACACACACACACGCACGCACACATACACACGCACACATACATACACACATACACACACACACACGCACACATATAAGTATGTGGTGTGTAAAAGCACTCGTAATTATATCATCGACAGATGAGAAGTGTCTGCCACCAGAACTATCAGATCGCGTGATTTCACCCTGCTATGTGTTCCTTGGTGACAGATGTCCAGCAGTGGCATAACAGTCGAATCTCTTGTCAACGATATATAGAATATCAGCGGCTATTCAAGTAGACGTCTCGCAAATATGCACCAGGAGTTCCTATGAGAGATCCTCTCCAAGTAAATAACGCACAATTCTGGGTTCTAACACAAACTCCATGTTTAGTTGGATATCAAGATTACCTTTTGGTATTAATACTGCTTTTGTAGCCATTAATTATTTACAAACATACATACATACCTGCATAAATAGATACATACATGCATACATACATGCATGCATGCATGCATGCATGTATGTATGTATGTATGTATGTATGTTTTTTTTTGCTTACGTTGTATTTGACAATCGGTATTGGTCTGGTTACGTTCCCGTAAATTAGCGGTTCGACAAAAGAAACGAATGAGTACCAGACTTTAAAAGCATAAGTACTAGGGTTGAATTGTTCTGCTAAACCGTCCATGACGGTGCCCTAGCATGGCTGCAATCGAATGACTGAAGCAAGTAAAAGAAAAAGATATGAATTTATCCATAAAGTTCCTTTTTATTTTATTTCTTTTATTATTCTGATTTAGCAAAGTATATAACCTTTGTATCAGGTAAATCAGTCTGAATCTCATACACTAGATGAATGTTATATGTAATTTAGATTTTATACGTATCGTTTATAGAAATCACCTATCAATTTCTTGCAACAAAATTTCGAATCAATAAAGTTTTTCTATTTCCTTTTTACAAAAGTAAACTTGCTTAACGATGAACACGACTTAATCCTTTGAAATCATTCACTTGACCTCGCAAATATCTACAGCTTACCGTTATATCCCTTCAATCAAATGTCAATAACTTATTTGTTAATGATCTTTAAAATGTTACCGTTTTCCCCTTTATCTTCGCAGCCCGTGGGAAAAAATAGTAATGAGTTTATTTTATATAGTTCTGCTGTTTAATATTAGTAGTATCTATTATACATTAAAAAGAAAAAAGGAACTTTTTAAATATAGTGTAAACTAGAGATGAAAAAAATATCGCTACAAATGAGAATCCACAACAACCAAATTAATTAAAGAGACCACTTAGGAAGAAGTCACTGAAATATATTCTGGCTTCATTTAACTAGTCATAAATTCTTTTTAGCCATATTTCAAAATGTAGAAAATGGAAGAGGTAACGTTCATATATTTTCCAAAGGCATTAATGGTGAAATGAAAATACTTGATTAGAAACCATGTCATTGATCCGACTAAATGGTAGTTTATTTATTACCCTGCTATGCATATTGATTTTGTACATAGGCATAATACTTCAAATCTATAAAGAAATACGAATAAGACAGTCCAGCATTTATGTTACAATGAAAGATATTAGCGGTTGGAAGTCCAATTCAAATTGCAGCTTGTGCAAACTCAAAGAATTTATGACCATCAAACCATAAGTGTTAAATATTGGCTTTATATGTCAATCCAAAATGTCCTACACAATAGAAGAGACATAAAAAAGCATTTGTAATATTTATGCTTCCTTTTTTCAAAAACAATTAATTCAGCCGAGAACAAAATTCAATCTGAAGCAAAATGTTTTTAGCTAGAACGCTCGCACTTAAGTTTAAATATTGATTTTGTGATGTTCACAAGTTTGATTCAGTGAAAACCTTCGAAAATGTCATAACCAGACTGTTAATATTTATGTCCGATATATTCGATTCGTTCACAGTTCAAATTCTTACGTTAATTTTGCTTTGTTTCTTTCTGGGATCGATTGAATAAAGTACTTGGAATGTTAAAGTACCTGGAGTGTTAAATCAACTAACTCCTTCCAACAGATTTGATAACCCACTTTCATAAATACTTGAATAATTATAAAGGACACTTGTTTCGATTCGTTATTATTTACTATTTGATAACCGAAAATTAATCTAATAAGAACTATTATTTGATGGAAATATTCTGAATCTTAAGTTAATCGATTTCATTCGAATTTAAAGCTGACATTCTGCAAGTTGTCACATATTGTTTGAAATTTATATTCTCTTCCAGTGATTTATTTGAATAAATAATTTGGGAGAAGACTTTATGCCAAAAGTTTTTATTTAAATTTTAGTAAATAGGAAGAAATGTTTGTTGAAGAAATGTTCTCTTATGAGATCATTGGTATTTACTCATACATTGTCAAATGTTGCAGCGTAAATAATAAAAAAAAAGATGATTGCATACAGATTGCAAGGTCTAAAAAGATTAAACTTTGAATAATGAGTCGAATCATTTAAGGGTTGAAATTTTCCTCAGTTTGACGGAGTTGAGTAGCTTAATATGTTTAGTAGCAAATCAGTAGACAAGAGAGAATGGTAGTTTGATATTAGGATCTATGAAACTAAAGAAAAAACTATTTGTTCATGATATTCATACCTTGAGGTACGGAGACAGTGAAATATTTTTTTTATGAATAAAGCAGTGAAAATTCTATTTGTAGATTTTAGACATGCTCCACGTTACGCAGAAGACAGTGATCCTGAAAATCTTCGTGTAGCGTTTTGTTCTGTAATGCGAAACGTATTTTTCATTGCTTTCCATGCGCATTGATTTCCATGTAACATGAAAGTCAACGGAAATAGGTTTTACATTACAGAATTCCATGTTGAAACTAAATTTTCAGCGATGCAGCGTTTCCATAACAGAAAAAATGCCTATTTTATAACAATAATAGGAGAAATAGTAAAACGTCGTAGCATATGATTTGGAATATGATAAATTAATTATAAATTAATATATTACCAAGTGATCAATGTTTACTCATAAAAGAGAGAAAGATCATATTATGCATAGTCCTCCAAATAATACTATACCTTCATAGTCATGTTCATGCATTTTTACCAGCAATTTTGACCATAGATAGTAAATTCTAGAATCTACGTGTTTCATCTAACGCAATGTAGTTTCGGGAAATCTTTCTCTTTACACCGGCCACACCATATTGATTTCCAATCGAGCATTGCTAAAAGAAACTGCATTCAAAATCTTAACCATTTATTCCATGGTATGCATGTGTGTGTGAATAACTATATATATATATATATATATATATATATATATATATATATATATATATATATATATTATATATTTCTCAAGTTGCATCAACTGTTTGTGTCCTGTAATGAACAGCGTATTTGATTTTCATTACCTACAATTCTAAGTAAAGAAAGCAACTCGATTGGTAATGCAGATGATAAAGTGAGATTAGCTGCAAAAGAGGCACGAGAACAAATATTTGAAAAGAAATCCTGACTAAGGTTAGAAGGAATTCGATTCTTTTGGTGAACCTCAATGGCATCCAACACTCTGTGAATATATATCAATTATCCAGAAATGCAAATAATAATTCCCTGTTTATTTGGTGACGAAATATTTCTAATTCACGAAGTCCTTCAGTTAAAGTGATTTTCTGATAAAACAAATGGAATAGAGACTTCTTAGGTGTATATCCTTTATGAAATGGGAAAGAAAATTGGATATCCTATCTTTAGATTCCTAACAAAACCTAGTTTTAATGATATACATATATATACATGGGGAAACCGATAAATTGGTGTATGTGAGTGTGTGGGTGTACATTTGTAAATAATTTATCTAAATGAATCAGTTATAAGTTTCTGCTATCTTCTAATCTAATCTGAGATTTGTAAACAAAGTCCATAGAATGTCACAGTGTTTATATTTCAATATATACATATACACACGCGCGTGCGTGTAAGTATGCTTATGCTTAAGAATTTGATTTTATGCGACTCCATAAGAGTGAATTTCTCACTCACTCTCTCTCTCTCTCTCTCTCTCTCTCTCTCTCTCT
>NC_068981.1:39511088-39516433 GCF_001194135.2 Octopus bimaculoides
CGTCAGTCAGAAAAAAAACTTTTATTTGTTGTATTATAAAAAAAAATCTTGTATTGTTTTTGTTTTATAAAAAAACTATTTTACTTTTTGTATAATAAAAAAAACTTCTGTCTGACGATTTTTCTAATGGAAAATTCCTTACATGTCCACATAACATGTAAATTTTTTAAATACCTATTAGAAAATGAAACAAGTATCATGGAGAATAAACGACGCTAAAAAGTTTCTATTTTTCTGTTTCCTTTATCCAACCACTCTGCAAATAATATTTCCATATTCCTCAAATTGAATATGTGTTTTGATTTACATATAACAGTAACAATGTATACGTATTGAGTGTAACAACGGAATAAAAAGATGCTCTTCAAGAGGAAACAGCTGGGATTTACCCTAACTACCTATATAATATGTGTGTATGTGTGTTTATGCATGTATATAGATAGATAGATAGACAGATAGATAGATAGATAGACAGATAGATAGATAGATAGATAGACAGACAGACATACAGACAGACCGAGAAACAGAGAACGAGCCCAATTGAAAGTTTTATGCGTGCGCTTACAGATCGAACCTTGAAGATTTGAGTTATCATTCAATCAACAAGACCAGTGAAACGAATGAGCTCTGTGGAACTATTTACTACTAATAAACATGAATAACCTATGTAATACGGATTTTGAATCCTCATTTCAGCTATGGTCTTCGCAGCACCATATTCGGTATTTACGTGCGCGCGCGCGAAAGCACATACACGCACGCACTCATACACATACAGGTACGTACGCACATATACATATGAACTGTTATTTTGCTTTCTTTTGGTTTTGAAACAATCGGTGTGTTTCTCTCATCCAGTTTATCTTACGCAGGTTTGGTTGTTTTGTATTCTCTCCAGGTCTTTGGAAATTGTTTCATTGAAGTTGTTTCCGTTTTGTATAAGTGATTCATAGTTCATAGTCACAATTCAAATGTGATTTCCCTTTTGTTTTGTATTTGGGAAATTATTTGTTTGTGAGTGTGTGTATGTACGTGTGTTTCGTTTGTATAGTCATACATAAAAACAATCAAACAGTAACTGAAAGTGTACTCAATATATGTGTTCTCAACCACCGTTAAATTTTTTCAGCGCATTAAATACCACGGGATGAAGTATTGATGAGCTTTAGTATCGACACATGAAGATATCCAATAAGGTAATTGAACAGGGAATAGTATTCTAAAATGGTATGTTTTCGTTCTTTCGTTGTTGTTTCTTTTTGTTGTCGCTCGCCATATATTCCTTGGCAACTTTGTAATTCTAGTAGTTATTTTTAATCTTATACAAGGCATTATCTAGAGTTTTACTTTATTCAACGAACTTATTGTTATGAATAGTGGTTTTCACTGACAGTAATTTATTTTGTATCTTTGTGGGTTGCATAGTGAATGTGAGGCATGCATACACACATACAAACACACACGCACAATCAAACGCACACACACAAACACACACACACAAACACACACACACACACACACACACACACACACACACACACACACACACACACACACACACACACACACACACACATATATATATATATATATATAGATATATATATATGCACACACACACATACATATATATACTCAAACGCATACAAACAGCTTCGTGTGCGTTCGTGCGACTGCGTGTACAAGGTTTTCGGGCTAAATTCGTCAGTTTGCATTAAAGTTAAATAAAACAATATCCCATCAAAAAATAGAATTATCAAAACAAATTAAAACATAACAACTAGATTATGGCTGGGATATAACGGTTTACTCAAAGTAGCCGCCCTCAGCTCCCACCACAGCCTCAAGACGTCTCCGGAACCTGGCGCATACCTGCTTCACTGTGTCTCTAGGAAGATCTTCGGACACCGCTTTGATCTTGGCCACCAGCTCAGAGCAGTTAGTGCCTTTCTCAACCTCGAGCCATATATAGAAATCCATGGGATTACAACCGGGGAAATTAGGTGGAAATTAGGGTTAATGAATTCGTAGAAATTCTATGACAACCACGTCTGACTCTGTCTGGTAGCATGGAAAGGAGCCGAATTCTGCTGCCACAGATATGGCCTTCCGGTCACAACCCTCTTCAACCAGGGTTTGACTACAGTTTCCAATAGCTTAACCTAACCTTTTGAATTGTGCCGAAGACCCTGTTCAAAGATCTGAGGCGGCATGACGTCACGCTCACTGGAGACACAATACACAAAACCCATCACAGTTTGGGATAATTTGGTTCACATGATACGTGGGACAACACATGGATTGTAGGCAAGTTACTAGATGTTTTGGGTGTTGTGCAACTGGTCCTGGAAGAAGTTTCGTGCATCTGAGACGAACCAGATCATCCCGGCTCAACAGGATGCCTCAGCTTCTTCAGGAGCTTCTTTGCCTTCGTTAAGCGGTTCTCCATGGCCTCGGCCGTCTGGATTTGTCCCTTGCGCCTCTTGTACGAGAAGTCCTCATTCAGGTCCAGCTTCATGGTGGCGACTCCAACATCAATTTCTCTTGTCAAAGTTCGGATTCTCTTGCTCGAATCTTCCATCATCTTGTCCTGCAGTTGTCTATAGAATCTTGTTGCGCGGAAGCAGTCAGAGCGCTTGCAGTGTCCTTTCCTGCTGGTCACAGCTTCATAGTTTCCGTTGAAGCTATCCATGTTGTGTCTTACTGCCTTTATAATGTTCACAGAGGATTGAGCAGCAATCATGATGTCGGCGTTCTGATACCCGACGTGAATTAATATGATATAGATACCCCTTTCCCAGTACTTAGATACTTCCAATCCACATTGTCAGCTAACTTTTTCTCAACTACATATGTAATCTTTATGCTCTCCAAAGCTGTTGTGTTCAGCAATACATCAAGCTATTCCTGAAGAAAAGGAGGCATAAGAAGTCGTCCAATTTAACTTGAACATCCTGTTTGTATGGTACACAGATTACTGACTGACATACTTCAAACTAGATGTTGGAATTCAGAACTGTGTGCTTTTGTATTTACTTTTGAATTTGTACATATATATATATATATATATATATATATATATATATATATATATATATATATATATATGCGTTTATGTAAGAACACCTGAGTTAAACTAGGTGAATGGGTAATTAAAAACACTATCACCAAAAAGCAACAAACCATGACTAAAAAGAACACGAATCAATCTCAGAATAATAACTTTAATTTAAAGCAGCAATAAAACAAATACACAGTATATAAAACAAACAAAGTGAAACAGAAAACAGGATATCAGAAATCGAACAAACATTCTCATTCTTATTCTGAAAGCCGAAAATGAATAAAAACAATAAAACAATCCATTGATAAAAAAAAAACAAAGCTGACCAATAAAATACTTTAAATAGCCAATAGCAAATAAACGAGAAAAACCATATTAAAAGCAAATGACTAAATATCGGAAACCAACCAAACAAAAACGGGAACCACTAACAATAACTAACCCATACCATAATAACAACACAAGTAATATTAGAAAACAACAAATGACAACGATCAACACCCACCAATCTAATGTAAAATAAATGAGCACGAACAAAAGGAACATAAGTTGTCGACTGAAAATCGCAGTGGCATGAAACTAGAGTCGTGAGAGAGAAAAAAGCGCAATTTATGGAAACTATACTCTCTGCAATCTCTATAAAATATACTGATACATACATACATACATACATACATACATACATACATACATACATACATACATACACACACACACACACATACACACATACATACGCATTTGAAGTACCAGTGCTGATTCCAACATTCGGGATACTTGACTGGTCTGTAGAAGGAATCCATTAAAACCCACAAGATTCTAACATCAACTGGAAATTTTCACAAAAACAGTGATACTGATAGGCTCTACCTAAGGAGAGATAAAGGAGGTAGGAACTTGAGATCAGTGCAGACGGCCTTTGAATTTCGCATAGTCTCTCTCAGACAGCACTTGCTAAACAACAACAGCAAAAATAAATATATTAACTAAGTGCTGAAAAGGGAAAGCTACACAACCCCTAATCAGCTGAACTAGCATGTCCCAAAGAAGACCTGGTGGTAAAACGCTCAGCATGCCAAAAAAGACCATGCGTGAGTATGTCTCGCGTAGACTTGAAAAAGATAGTAACGTAGACATGAAACGAAGCCTCTCTTGGATTCGTGACCGCTACATCGCATCACACTTCGAAGGCAATGGATTTGCAATCTAAGAACAGAAGATTGCTACTAAATACTTAATCAACAAGAGACAGTAAAGCCCTTGGAGTTCCGAGATGCAACCGAAAATGTAAATTATGTCACATTTTTGTGGAAGACATCACGTGCGATTACCAGCTGCGTAAAAATGTCTCCTCCCTATGCCACATGAAGTTGCCGCAATAGCAGTATACAATGTCATTCGAAAAAAAGATTGTCCCGGAATAATTATAGAGTATTCCCCCTGTTACAGAATACGTACACAAATACCAACACAAGGAATACTGGTAGAAAATTCCCTTCAAAACATTAAAAAGTGTTAGCCTAAAGGCTGGAGATCATTGTTTGGGACAGACAAGAAAAAGTACGTACCGTCACAGAGGCCAGCTGATATGAATATCACTTCGAAACTTAAAGAGTAAGAAAGTAATTATGGACAGCTGCTTCGAAACCTCCAGTTTCTATACCTGAATTTCAAATTTATATTTATACCAATAATCCTTTCTACTATAGGCACAACGCCTGAAATTTGGGTGAGAGGACTAGTCGATTACATCGAACCCAGTGTATCACTGGTACTTAATTTATCGACCCTGATAAGATAGAAAGCAAAGTCGAGCTCAGTGGAATTGGAACTCAGAACGTACCGACGGGCGAAATACCGCTAAACATTTCGTCGAGCGTGCTAACGATTCTGCCAGTTAACAGCCTTACTTTTATAGCTGTAATAATTGGAGCACTTGGTTTTGTAAGCAAATGCGTAACTGTCTGTCTGAACAAGCTTGGATTTTCAGAAAAAGAAATCAGCCGATTCGAACATTACGAATACTATATATAAGCAGAAAAGTAATACTATGCAAGACTTATCTCAGCTTTCAAATGTGACATTGTTTTCGTTATCTACATTCCAAAGATGAAGTTTTGCATCTTTGTCAGAAACCAGTTCCTTTTCAGAAGATGAATTTAAATAATTAAATACAGAAGACATACATTCATATCTATCTATCTATCTATCTATCTATCTATCTATCTATCTATCTATTTATCTATCTATCTATCTATCTATCTATATATATATATATATA
>NC_068981.1:39516443-39535023 GCF_001194135.2 Octopus bimaculoides
AGCTGAGACTCCAACAGATAATGGTGTTTACATACCGAAGGGCTTGGTAAAATTATTAATTGTTAATTTATTAATAAATTAATAAATTGATAAACCTTTATCCTTGATAAACCTTTTATACAATATATATTGTATATATTTTCAATCATATATGTGTGTGTGGGCAGGCACATGTGTTTGTGTGCAAGCGCGTATGCTTGTGCAGGCGCATGTGTGCGTGCGCAGGCGAATGTGTGTGTGTGCATGTGCGTCTCTGTGTGTGTGTGTGTATGTGTGTGTATGTGTGTGTAAGAGGCAGTCGGTTATATGCTTGTGTATGCACAAAGTGTGTGTGACGCTATTATGTTCGGGTATATTATGTTTGTTTATGTGTGAATATTGTAGGATAGGTAAGTCAGGTAGGGTTCTTAAATTTTATGATGGATTATACTTGTTCACGTTACTGGTATGACATTCGCAATACCAGAATGGAAACAAACGTTAAATATTCAAATAGTCGAACCATTTATTGTTATTAATGGATATTGAAGTTTTAGATAAGATTACAAATATTCTTACAAATAAAAACGTTTTTTTTTTTTTTTGTAAATAATTTCACAAAAAGTATTCGTTAAATTCTTATTTTCTGTAACGAATCATTAATAAATTTCCAATAATTCACATATTACTATCATAGAAATAGATAAAAGTAAAGAACTTGCCTCTGAAGAAATTTGCAGAAGAATTGCTTGAATTATTGTTTTCGCTTATTTCAAATTTTAAAGAATGCGAGGAAATCTCATAGGAAAGGTATCTGTTAGATTAAATAACTTATTTCTATGATGAACATACAGAATGACTTCTGCAACTCCGATAAACACTGGGGTAAGAATTTAGAGATTTAAAACATTATCCAACAATGAAATATTTAAATAAACTGGTTGTATTCCAAGCACAAGAATTCTAAATTCTAAACTTGAGAATGTGCACTATTCATACACTTTCCATTGGCATTAGCAGTCTAGTTAAAGAAAAATTGCAAGCGTTCGGAGTTACACCATTCTGAAAATCCCCTACATTTTCACTACAGTGACTACCAAAATAATTCCGTTGGATAATATAATCGTTAAAAAATTTAAAGATCTACTAATGTGCTTTATATATATATATATATATAGATAGATAGATAGATAGATAAAACTTACTTGGAAATATATATGTACATATATATATATACGACGGGCTTCTTTCAGTTTCCGTCTACCAAATCCTCTCACAGGGCTTTGGTAGGCCCGAGGCTATAGAAGAAGACACTTGTCCCAGGTGGCACGCGGTGGGACTGAACCAAGAACTGTGTGGTTTGTAAGCAAGCTACCTTCCACACAGCCACTCCTGCGCCTATGATATATATATATATACAGCTATATATATATGATATATATATATTGTAGCTTTGTTGATAAATTGTTCCTAGGTATGACTGGTACTTATGCTATAAATCTAAATCGAAATTATTGAAAGCAAATTCGACACTAGAAGCGTTTTAATTCAGAATATATAACAAAATTGCATATCGTCACGCATTTATCCTTACGCTCTTCCGTTTCTGTGAATTCACCGCCTTCCATTTTCAAAGAAGATTGAAATTAAAGCTGAAAAAAAAAATGCCTTGATAGATATTTTCACCACTATCTCTGATTACAATGCTTTTAGAATATTCTAGGAAAGCAGCTTCGATTTGTTTTCTCGTGGAAAAAAATTAATAGCAGGAAGCGTCAGAAAAGTGAATTTCTAATAATAATCGGCTTGTATTGATTTCAAGATCTGCATTAATCTGTCTTAAATCACGACTTTTAAGACGAATTCCAGTGCCATATTTGCAAAAAGATATACATTAACTGCTGCTGATGCTCTGGGTAATCAATCAGGCAAAATATTTCACCTTTTAAGATATCTGGCCTACATCCGGGTTTCCATTGATTTTATCAGATCAACCTCATAGATTTTCAATTTATACAGAAGTTTTTGCAATATTATATGTAGATGACTGAAGTTCAAAGGAATTATGTATTATGAAAGAAACGTATTATATTCCACTGTCGCAGCTTTATGAGATAGAAAAGTATAGCATTCAACAAGCTAAGGTATTAGCTTTTATATGTTGCTCGATGCAAAATTTCATTTCTGTGCAGTTTCGTATAAATTGTTTATAAATTTACATTTTGAGTAGGGTTATATTTTAATGAAAGTATTAGCAAAAAGTTATTACATACTAATTTTCGTTTATTTGATCACTACAAAAATAATCAAAAATGCTATTCATTCAAACAACGATAGTAGCTTGGTTCTATAAATAAAGATTTGTATAGACTGCTTTGGCATTTATTTATTTGTTTATATTGAGAAAGATTTTTATTGTCAAGAATCGTTTTGATATATTTTATGAAAAGTTCCATACTAAATATATTTCCTTTATAGTTTCATCTATCGTTTTTGCCTAAACATTTTTGCCTCTATTAATCACTAGCTATTATTAGCTTTGCATTTCAGCGGTTTTCATTGTCACCCAAATTTGACATATATCAGTAATTCTCCGAGGTCATTTTCAAAGATATCTAAATAACAAATAATTGTCCAAAAAACAAAAAACAAAAAAACAAAAAAACGATATAAACTAAACCTCTGATATTTCTCTTGGGAAAATATTCATCGGTTTTTGTTTGCAGTAAATGATGCGTTGCAGCATTTATTGTATATTTGTTGTTCACTGTAATATATACAAGAGCATTTTGCATTTTATCGAATTTTTCGGACGCAGAAGATTTTATCTTCGACAATCTTTCGTCATTATTCCGAAAGTGGATTTGAACCACGCTATATACATTGGGATCTGCTGTCCTATATGAAGTAAGAGTAACCTGTCTGGTTAGTTTGGTATTATATAGACAACTATATTAGAAGCGATGATTATTCCTTATGTTAAAGCGTAAACTAATTCGAAAGTAAAAAGACCTGAACTAGAGTTAATTTGTCGATCAAATCTAACGTTTCATATAATATTAACTTATCTACTAGCAATATAATGGGTTTCAATATAACCAAAAGCATACCTATCTTTTCCTTATAGGGTGGAGTAATGTTTCTTTGAAAGAACTAGTTGCAAATATTAGTCATAAATATATCATTGTGTGTGAGTATGTACACAAATACATATCTACGTACATACATATAAATATACATTCATATATATTCATATATATATATATGTTTGTGTGTGTGTGTATGTGTATGTATATATGTATGTATACATATATATATATATATATATATATATATATATTTATATTTATATACATAAATTTATATATGTCAGAGAGAATTTTAATTGTCACTGAATATGATTAGGTTATTAAATGACATCTACATTACTAGAAATAAGAACTAATATCCACTAATGCTGTAGTTAACGCACGTGAATGAAAACATATACACTAACAGGGACCATGATGGTCCGAAAAATGCCGTCCAAGAATTCTTAAGACTGACATCAGTTTCGGCAGTTTCCGTTGCCATCCTGTGATGCCGGTGCACCTCTTATGGGTCCATAGCTTGCATTGCACGTCATATGGAGTTTCTATCAACACCTTTTCAACATATCGAGCAGGGCCATCGCCCAGAAGGAATCAGTAATTTGTCTGTTTTTCTTCGTACTTGGACTTTGGTCTTTTCTACATTAATTCGAAGGCCCAGTGATTCCAGGCCTTGCTTCCACACCTGAAATTTCTTCTCTAGTTCTGGAAGAGATTCAGCATCGGCGTATTAACTCCCAATAGCAACCAGTTTCAAATCTCTGTTATGACATGGAGGACTATAATAAATAAGAGTGGGGCTGAGAACCGATCCTTGGTCAACTCCTACCTGTACACTATATTCCTTGTTATACGCATTGCAGACTTTCACCTTACTGACAGCAACCTTGTACATGGATTGTAAAACTTCCACCTACTTATCGTAATTTAAAAGTTAGAAAATCGTAATTCAAAAGTTAGAATTAGTTATGGTGTTATTATCAACTGCGTTTGAAGGGATCAAAGTATGTTCGTATTTGTTAATTAGATGGTATTAAATGGTATAGTTACGCATGCGGTGAAGGGGAAAAGGATAAACAGACGTTTAGACTGTGGGAATATAAATGTAAGTGTTCGAAAGGTATGATAGGGAAGTTGGCATTGAAATAGAGATGAATGATGATAAATACATGCGCACGCGCGCACATACACGCTCACACACTCACACACAGATACACACACATAGGTAATGAAATAAATCTAAATATTGTAGAGCCTTAACCGTGAAAATGAAATATATATGAACGTAAATGTATTCATTCTTTGATTTCGTTCTTCAATAAATAAATAAAACACAACCTGGAAAGGTCCGTTAGAAGTTTTCAATTTTTGGTGAATCCTCCCAATAGATGACGTATCCAATCCTTTCCGACAAACAATAGTTTGTCGGCAATATTAATATTTTGTGTATAGGCATATCTGTATGTACGAGGGGAAATTCAAAAATTATCCGCATAACTTGCCATAACTTGCCTTTATTATTGTCACACTCCCTTTTGTGCAAGTGTGCTTATAATCGATACTTTTGTGGTTACGTGATCGAAGTTTGAGTCTGATCGCGCCATTTTACTTTCTGGTTTTACAGTATGAACATGACCGCTCTACTAGCAATGTGCGTCAAAGAAGAACAAAGGGCAGTGATCCGAGAGACGGTAATGGTGAATCTGTTCATCACTACCATCTCTCGAGGTTACTGAATCTTCTCGTCAGTGGTGGAGGTTGATAGGCGCCCTTCTCCCTCTCCGTGCGTCACCTTTCTCCTGCCACTTTTAAACTTCTACGTGGTAGTGCCCTATCCCTTTCATTGTGCTAAAAGATTCTGATGAACTTCAGCATCTGAAACATCTCCCAACCAAAGAAATCGGATTACTGCTCTTTGTCCTTCTTTGGTGCACATTGCTAGTGTAAAGCCAGAAAGAAAAAGGGTGCGATCAAGCTCAAACTTCGATCACATGACCACAATAATACCAACTATAAGCGCGCATGCGCAGAAGACAGTGTGACAATAATAAAGAAATGTTATGGCGAAAGTGCGGATAATTCTTGACATCCGCTCATACATGGTATATATAAAGCTACAGCAATGAGAAAATCAGGACTGGGTCTAAATGGTAATTATGTCGAATAACTATTTATTAGCTCAACCCATATGATGCAGTGTGATAAGTAAGTTTTCGTTGTAAATATTAAACTCATTTAGACAGTTTTACACAGTTTTACAGATAGGACTGAAAATACACGCTGGAAACTGAAAAATAAAGTTTCAACCAATGTTTATTGAGCTAAGATTCGGGTGCAATATATCATTTATAGGTCTTTTATAAGTAAAATCTTAAAAATAGCAACTAATAGAAAATAGTTTTGTCAATATTGTCACGTTTACTTCACACATGTACGAATTTGGAAATGTCAAAATTATTATTAAACTAGTGCAATAATATTCCTTTGCCTCTCACTTAGATATAATTAAATATTTTACTCTCAATAGAAGCTCCATACATTTTATTTGAAAAACATGCACGTATGGAGACAGTGCAATCAATATGAAATGGCACTTTTACTAATTAGTCGTCAAATTAAAAGCCTGATTTTATAGTCGTGAAATATTATTAGGACAATGCCTTATAAATTTGTTATTAGCTAAATGGAATTCTTTCAAAGACATACTTTAAGGAAGCTTCTGTGAAAATATTTCTCTTCAGATTCACGAAGAAAGTATCAAAATCTTTTCACAATAATTATAGTAACGTTTCTATGTAGCGATTAGAATATTCATTTTAGTTAGTTTGCTATTATTAAGTAATATCTATCGTGTACTTAAAATTAATAACCTATCTGTGGTCCATCTATATGCCCATTAGCTTTTCAATTAATATCTTTTGTGCAGTTTCTAATGTTATTTCTTTGACTCCCTTATTTTGATAGCTTGTCTTTTCTCAGTGCAATTTTCCTCTGCTTCATATGATACTACCTTTCATTATTATTGAAAACTGTTGCATTATGAGAACTTCCATTTTTTTTTCGAAAACATTTTTCGTTTATAGCACTGATTGGTCTACATAATAGCTTCTCTTTCAGTGTGTTGTTATCAGATTTTTTAAACTGCCCCCTCCCATTCCCCCATTTTGCTTTCCGTCTACATTCATATGTTGTATATTTCGTTTCTCGTCTGTTTTCAAGAGCCCAGTCTCTCTGTATCTCTCTATTTCTATTTCCTTTACGACTTTCTAATTCATCCTTTCTTTCTCTGTTAATTTGTATGTTCTTTATATTCCATTCCGTTCATGCTTTGTCAACATATCATCTCATGATTTCCCTATCCTATCGCATAGCTTGTATTAACTTTTGGTTTCTTTTATTATTTGTGATCCAAATATGCCTTGGCAGCTATCATTTTCCGTTGCATTCCTGCAATTATATAATTCTCAACGTGTTATTAGATACACTGAAATAATGTGTAATTGTGCCAAGGTATGCTTTTAATGAAATATAAAAATACGAGACATATCTACGGCTGTCAAACAGTAAACGGTAGTCTCTGACAGCATCTTAACTACTTCTCAACATGCGCACAAACACAATACTCCTTCCCGCTCTACTATACACACATTCTCATACACACAGATCTTTAATTCATCTCTTACCACGTTTTCGTTATAACCAATTAGTACTGTAGAGATTAATTCTACCTTTAATGGCAAGATACTTTAGAAATGGTAAATTAAAATTAGTAAAAAGAAATTAAAATACAAATAATATGTAATGTTAATATTTTCAAAATTTGTAAGTTAACACGAACTCTGTATTGGAATAGATATAACACAGGTGTGATTTTGATGTAATTAAGTCTTGTTTAATAAGAATAAATGTAAAATGTGATCAATGCACCATATCGATTTTTCTTGTTAAGGAGAACAATCAGTAGTTTGTTTCTGAAATTGTTTAAAAGTTGATATTCTATATCAGTTCGAATTTCATCTGGTTCTTCGTATCGCAAGGCAATAAAAAAGTCAATACTAAACCGTTTTTCAATCTGAAGTGTGACTCCCTCCTTTTACCTAGTTGTGTCTAATTATATATTCTCTTTATACCATTTTGCTACATTGAAACACGTGACCACTGCAACTCACAGTTACCTTTACCACTCAAATCAACATTTACTACTTATACAGCATATAGCTTATCATAGTTTTTCTTGCATTTGTGCATCGATGATAAGAGCTTGCTAGCATATTATTTACTCTGGCATATTTCACGTAAATTCATTGTTTATGCTCTTGCTGTGTTGTTTTCAGACATTAATGTCTTCCCATTGTCAATACAAAACTCTCTCTCTCTCTCTCTCTCTCTCTCTCTCTCTCTCTCTCTCTCTCTATCTATCTATCTATCTATCTATCCATCTATCTATCTATCTCTCTATCTCTATCTCTCTCTCAAACAAAGAATAGATGAATACACAACGAATTAGTGGTCATATTTTCTGACCAGTGTAGTCCAGCATAACACGGGTTGGTTATAAGAAATGCATAGCTCCAGCGTGTAATAAGCGGGCAAAAGATGGTTAGCAGTAATTCTTTTGTCTGAGATGTGACATATGCATATTCACATTACAAGATGAAAGATACCATTACAGCTGTTTCAAAGATTCGACGTAGCATTGATGTTATAATGTATATCATGCAAACAGGTGTATAAGAGGCAATAATGCACAGCAAATAAAAAAAAATAATGTGTTCAACTTGCATAAAAGGTGATACGGGGACTATCTTCAAGCTAAAAAACATGAAATAGTTTCATCGGAAGGAAGAGTACATGAAAGAAAGAGAACGTGACCACATTGGAATAATTCTCGAGCACTTAATATTCCCATACCTTTCGCAGTTGCTTTTGGGTGCTCCAATTTTTGTACGAGGAATTGCGCAAGGTTGAATAGTGGAGTGCTCCAACTAATCTTGGTAGTTTCCTTTCCGTGTGTGAGTGGGTACTGCGTTTTACATGCTTTCTAAATTCGTATCTCTTAATTTAGTTATTAAGAGATTATGATATTCACATAATATTTCATATGTTATTAAAGATTTAATCCGTCTATTCTATGACATCCTCATCTTTGATGAGCTCTATCCTTTGTTCAGTTCTATATGTGTAATGTAAACTCCATTGTTTTTCTGTACATTATTGTGTTTTCGAGTCTTTATAGCTAATAATGAGCTCATTAATCGAGTATAGCTCATGAAAAACTGTTGCATTTAGTTTTGAAATTTACGCCATTATGGAAAACGAATTGTTTGGAGTTAACTGGTGAGTTTGTTTTCGTACATTAACCTCTATTTAGTGAGACATCTCTATTTCACTTTGTTTCTCTAATGGAAAATTTTGTTCTTTCCCTCCATGGAGAAGACGACACACTGAAGCTTGTTTAAGAGAGGTAGGTGGGAAAGAGTGAGGAACGTTATCAGAACGCAGTGAAAGAGTGCGTAAGCGGAACGAGTTATGTCACCGCTTTAAGAACAGAAAGCGTAAATGTCATCAACAATTTCGAAGATAAAGAGAAAATGGAAAATTTTAACAATGAAAATACTGACGTCACTAACAACAACAATAAGAACAACAGCAAAGACAATAGCCGCAAATTTGAAGACGAATTCAAAAGGAAAACGTTTCTCAAAGGAAACATTGAAGCCCCCCACCAACAGCAGCTACATCCGCAACAACTACAAAAACAACATATTTCAAGACAACAAAATATGAAAATTTTTAACAAAAAAAGCAATGACTCCATTGACCAACAACAAGAAGAAAACCAGCAACACATTTTCATCAAAATTATTCGACAGAGACGGGTAGAACACTTTTTCGACTATGATTTTGTGAAAGATTTCAGAAAATGCTTGGTGAAACCTAATCTCCTTACTCTAGCACCAAGCGAAAAAGGTCACATCACACAAAAAAATTGTGGTTTATATACTGCTTAACATGAAGGCTAAAAGGATTAAAACTCTGACCCCAGCACAGGCTGAAAAATACCTGAAAATGCCTGAAAGATGTCTGGAGTTTGGATTTCCAGTAGCAATGTGCCATAGTGAAGAAACTAGAAAAAAATGGCTTTACACACATGCTCTTCAGAACATACTTTAATTTCATCCTACATGGAAGACGAGTGAATAAAGTTACATTTACGAATATGACAGCATGACTTAACATCCAGTATTTCGGGATGACACTGGATGAATATGGTTATATATTCATCATGAAATCCACGCCGAACGAAAACCGGTCAATGATCAGGATGGAGGTGGAAATACTGCTCACAGTAGAACTTTAACAATATCTCTGATATCGTTTACATAGAAGGCTAGAGCCCAGAAAAGTGGTGATAGAGGGGACAAAGGCAAAATGTTATGCCTGTGAAATAACCACCCATTTAAAAGGCTTTCTGCCACCAGCTAAAGAAACCTAAATGACCACTGTGGTTAGCACCAAATTTACACCAGCACATATAGATCAATTGAGGACACCTACACGAAGATCCGTGTAACGACCGCATCCATAGTGAAGATATCCTTGCCACTCTCCTTTAACAGGGCAAGCAAAGTAGTTTTCCTTTGTCCTGGTATTTCTCAATATTTTCCATTTCTTTGGTATAGAGAATTGCAAAATCTATGATCTCGTACTATCTATTTATTTCGTCTCTTTAACAATGCCTGGTCTTCTTATTTAAATAGTATGGTCAGTCTAGTATGGTCCCACAAGAATTTTGTAATTCTCATTTTCTAGCACAGCTTTTGGTAGGTGTTCATACCACTTTACTGTTGTTTAGAAGCCACACACTCGGCTAACATCCCACTTCGCTCTTTTGCCTATACAGTCATGTCTGCGCTTATACTCCTTCTGTGCTAGTATCTAGCAATCACTCAAAAGAGTGATTGATACTTTCATCTCCTTTCCTGTAGATTCTACATTTGGTGTTTGACTGAGGTTTGTTGATTTTTGCCTTTATCAGACTTGTTTTAGCTTACTCCTGAAAGCTATAATTAGTTGTTGTTTTTTTTGTCACCCGTTTCAAGTCCTGTCCGTCAACCAAAGCCAGCTGTCTTTACTTCCAACATTTTTGGTTTGTTGCATGAGCTGGTCATGCAAATTTCATTTTCCATTTGTTTATTCTGTTGTTCTTCCTTTTCTCTTTATGTTCTCCTACTTTCAGTCTCTTTTTGGGTATCCCTGGCTGTCCATAATACTTTCAGACCCAGTACGTAATATTAAAAGTGTCTTCTGCATTTAGTAATCCTCTGCCTCCTTCCTTTCTTGGTCGGTATTGCTTTTAGGGTGGAGTGCGTTGTGCATTGTGAGCAGCTTCCTAGTTTTTCTATTCAAGTTCTGTAGCTCGACTTTCAAAAAATGAGCTGAGTGTCTCAATATGGGCATAGCCCAAATTAGAAAGAATTAGTAGTAGAAACTGCTGCATCTGCAACAGTGGCGGCGGCGGTGGCGGCCGTGGCAGCAGCAGCAATAGCAGCAACATAAGCTGCAGTAGTTGCACCACCAAAATCTATAACATCATAAACATGAATGAGGGAAGATGTATAAAAATAAATCCGTTAAAATACAGGAAATATTTATGAGGAGGAAAGGAATTTTATGCCCTTCCAATAAAATGTGAATATGAACGTCACTGTAACTGTTGAGAGAAATAACAAGGTGTGCATTCGATGTTCGTCTTCGTATAATTATAGTGTTTGCTGTTGTTGGGAGGAGAAAGGGCCAGTTTAGTCTAACTTCAAATAGAATTCATTTTACATAGGAAAAGCAGTTATAGTTATACAGAATAATAAATTACATAAATACAATAGTAGAAATAGAACGAACGTCTAGAATATTAATTCTTTCTGGATTATCCTCAGGGCATTTTTTAAATATTTTTTCTCACTTTCAGCTTCCAAACTGTAAGGTAGATTAACACATAATTTATGTTGAATGCCTTTGCTTACAAAAATTACTTATTGATTCAGACAAGATATCTTAACATAAACAAACATACTAATGTAGGGAATGTATGCAGGGAATGTATGCTTGCTTGTTTTTTTAATGCTTCTTTATGTATGCTTTATTAGTATAATTGATACCTATCTGTATACACTATACACACACACACAAACACACACACACACACACACACACACACGCATATATATACACACAGATATGTATGATTGTATGTATGTGTGTATGTATGTATATATGAATGTATGTATGCATTATTTTGCGTTATATTTTCATATTTTGCATTCATGTGTTTCTAGAGCAAATCGCAATTTATCTTTTGATCATCACATTGTTGTGTCTTAGGAAACTGATCTACCGGATTTTCCGATAGAGTATCTCGAATTGAAATTTTTTTGTTTGTTATTGCTGTTGTTTAACTCCTGATCTATGATGAAATACATTTAAGATGTTATCGTCTCATTCAAAAGTAAGTAGAACTACATTATCCCATAGACCGTTCTTTTGTTAAAAACGGCAATATGTGACATGAAGGAAATTTTATTAATATTTCTAGCAGGTCGAGCAGGTTTTGCTCGTTCTAGGTTATCATTTGTGCGATTACAGTAGCATAATTGTTTATTAAGCAGTAGCAAACACCTTTAATACAACATCGTAGCTTCAATACTTTAAACTTCAGTATTATTTGACAAATTCCAGCCTAATATATCAAATTTCACATAAAAAATGTAGTATAGTTATCGTATATTGTTATCGTGCTCAAGTGCATGCAGAAGGCTTGACATATAATTGTAAGTACTGTGTTTAAGCACACAAGTATTGTAGCTTTATATTGTATGTGTGTTTTATAGTTTGTTTTGCGGAGTAATTCAGCTCGTAATGATGTTAAAGTTCGAACAGAAGGTAGTTGCTTAGGCTTGAGTAGCCTTGCCATCAGTTTATGTGCAATTCTTTGACCTGGTATACCGAATATATTACGTTTGTATAAGGTAGAAATTTATCTGGTACACTGTCTGATGCTTGGTTTTGACGTAGTGCTGTAAATTAATTTGTAATCCATTTTGGATGTCCTATGAATCTAGGTTAGTATATAAGTCGAGATTAGAGAGGATAGCGATGATGTATTTGTTCGTATGTGGATTTGTTTTTCCCTTTGTGCAAATTATACTAAAGAAATATTAATTTCCTACGTTATTAATACAAAATTGGATGCTTTGAGGTAGGAGTGTTAATCCACGATAATACATGTTTTACCATCAAGAGATGAAAAGCAACGTCGATCCCAGAGTGATTTGAACTCATAGTATAGCGGAAATGACCAAAAACTGAACATTCCAAAGAATATTAGTTTCAGTATACTGTTAAAGCAGTTGCGTGTTAAAATATTTTTGCATTATATGGAGATATTTGCGAAAAATCATTGTTTCCAAAGTTGTTTGTGGTTTATAAGAAAGTAGTGAGTGTCTAATAGAAATCGATTAGCCCATGGCAAATAGAATATATTGGTATCAGAATTCTTATGTTGTCTGTTAAAAATTCATCTATTTCATTTTACCACCATTCAAATGCGAATTTAGTTATTAAATTTTTGGAAATTATATTACGACTACTGAATAATATTGGTTTCGAATTTTGGCACAAGGTCAGCAACTTCGGATGAGGGCGACGCGATTACATCGACCACAGTACGCAAACGGTAATTATTTCATCGACCCTGAAAGCATGAAAAGTAAAGTCGATCTTAGCAGAATTTGAATCCAGAATATGAAGACGGACGAAATGCCGGTAAGTATTTTGCCCAGCGTGCTGATGCTTCTACCATCTCGCTGCCTTACACCCGCCTAGTAATATTGAAAGTAGCTTTCAAAAGTAAGATGTAACAAAAAAAAATAGAATGATTGATCATATTTAGACTACAAGTTATAGAGAATATAGGTATCAGTTTTATGTTTCTGAGTTTAATTTTACCAAGTCTAAATGGGATTTTGATCCCTTCGATGTTTCTCAACTCAGCTACACTAAGTACTAAGGTTATTATAATCATCTAATTTACTTTCAGCTTTGAACGTAATTAAAGATCAATTACTAGATCAATGATTTTCCGATTGCAAAAAGTACCGTCCATCGTTCCGTTCAGGATTTCATAGAAAAATACAGGTAAAAATTAAAACAGTATTATATGTAATATACTTATAAATATCAAGAACCACAGATAGCTGAGACGATATACTATGAGTCAAAGTGTATATGATATTTCGTGCCAAGTCAACTCTACTGCGATGTGCAACGACTAAGATATTTACACTTAATGCCTCTTGCCCTTTATTATAACTATTTACAGTTTTTTTTTTTTGAGTAGTGCAACGTGTTAATCTTTCGTTACTTTGCAGCGCTGAACTCAACTATATTAATGGAAACAACGTAGGAAGGAAGAGCCTCTGCCGAAGCCATCAATGAGTTCCTATGACCCGATATGTTACAAGACTCACCTATTCTGAAACATTATTATATAAAACATTTATATTCTGCTCTATATCACCAAATTTCAGATAATTGAAGCTGCGTGACAAAGAGCACGTAAAATGTACTTCACAAGATTAGTATTTAACGCAACTCACGAACAAGCCATGTGACAATTGAAATTAATTAAATTTATAGCTAAACTGTGGCATACAGAAAAAAAATTCAATGTGAAATTATTCCTGGTAATTCTATAAGTAATGCTTTTATACATGAGGATACAATGTGAGAGTGTGACATCAGAGATGAGTATTAAATGTGTTTGAAGTTGTTGTCAATACGATTGATACTACAACGTTGTCAATGCAAATGGATTGTTGAGGAATTTTATTGATAAGTTTCTTATAAAATCAAAGACGTGCGTGGTTTGCGGCTATCACCACTAGTGTGATCTAGGGTCTTTGTATGTTCACTTGAAAGAAAATCAAGTGATATATGATAAATAGACAACCATAATCAAGCTGTGCCTATCTCGGCAGTAGTTGCAATCATATACTATTTCTTTCTTTTTGTATTTCAGGAACAGCATTTCCTTATTTAAAGATGCGATGTGGAGGCTATTGGCTTTTCACCAAGAAAACAACTAGCTAGAGGTGAAACGAGATAAGATATATGATGATGGATAGATACATGAATAACAAATACTTTCTTAAAGATCAATTGAAACAGGGATGCAAAATAGTTGAGTACCTATAAGTCTATATGTTTGTATATGTGTAACAGCGAGTATGTCAGAGTAGTTGAGCGTATCTTTACATACACACACACACACACACACACACACACACACACACACACACACACACACACACACACACACACACACACACACGTATCACATGTTATATAGGTGAAATGGGCTGGATGAGTTGTAATTCTGAATTTAAGAGTAATGTTAATTCCTTAAAGAGGCAGTTGTTTCTTTTTTTTTCATAGTAGTATAAATGAGATTAAGTGATATACATGACTTTCTCAAAGATATTACTAATCTAAATAAAAGGAAATGAGTGCAACTAGAAATTAATGCTTGTCAAGAAAATTGCCTTTGCTGTCGGAAGTAGGAACGAATAAAGTAATTTCGGAATAAAACAGGTTTTTAGTAAGTATGGGAAGCGAAAAATGTCAGCGAAACGAAGTTAATTCAAAGTTACATGAGTAATAATTTCTGTGAGGAAGTTTTGAATTTCTTATTAAAAATAGATTTTCACAAAAGCCTTTTGTGAGATAGTTAAAGAAAAAGTTGCTGACGTATGAGGTAGTCTAACTCTGACTTGGAATCATAGGTATATTTTACGTTAACTACAGGTCTACTTTAATTCACAAGCACACATTCACATACATACCTACACATAGAGCATACGCATACACAACTGCGGACACATATATCCTATATGAGTATGTATGAGTGAATATTATTAAAACAGCGAGTGTGCTCAGTTTTATTTTAAAGTTTTCTCGAATTCTATCATATTTTATATTTTATATTTTATATTTTATATTTTATATTTTATTAGCAATGCGTCCCAGCGTTTCCCGGTTGTTATGATCGACAGCCATATTGTATCATTTGTTCCTTTCTTATGGGCAGAATTGGCTCAGCTGATATATTAGTGAACAGGATTACTGGCTTAATGGAAGCTATTGTTTGTCTAAAAGTTAAGTGGGGGAGGGCATCATTTGCATGGCTTTGCATTAAAGCGCTTTCTGTTCTTAAGAAGGATCATAAACTAAGTACTGTTTCATTGTATAAACAGGGGTTAATACGATTTTGCCCAGAAATCACGTTTTCAAAATTTTAATTTCCCCCCGTCCCCATCGCAATTTCTTAATTTGTAACTTTTTTATGAAGTTTTTTTTTAATACGCGTAGAAAAATAGATTACGAATCTGGAATATATATATATATATATATATATATATATACTAAAGTTTTTTTGAAAGAAACACCCAATGCTCTTTCCCCCACCTACACCCATCATCTACCCGCTTCCAAAAAGCTAAAACCTCCCAATGTTTCACTTTCGTCTGTTTCACGCATGCGTAGAATTGTACTGAATTAGCAGACGTAAAAAATACCAGACTATCACCAGAAAACCCGACATGTTAGAAACAACAGGTAAACGACATTATGTCTTAAGAAACTTCCCGGCCTTCCAAAAAACTAAAAGTGAAACACTGGGAGGTTGTAGCTTTTTGAAAGTGGTGAGATGATGGGTGGATGTTTGGGAAGTAGATTTTAGTGTTTCTTTAAGAAAAAAAGGAAGAAGAAAATTCTTAAAGATTCGTACTCCCCGATTTCTTCTCCATGGATTACCAAGAAAAGTATTTGAATAAAAGTAAAAATGAAGAAATTGGGGTAGAAAATTAAGATATTGAGAACGTGTTCTTTGGGGACGAAATCCTAGTCTCCTGTATCGAAAACATTGGAATCGGAAGAAGTTTAAGAAAACAAAAAAGCATGGGGTAGCGCAAATGTCACCTTGGACATACTAGAAACAACAGGTAAAGGACAGAAGTTCTAGGAAAGCATACCTTTAAGTGTATATCGAAGATGAGGTTTTTAAATACGCTCATCACAAACACAAATTACAGAATAGAAAAAGGTTATTCCAATCGGATTTGAGCTGTAATTTTGCGCGTGCACACAGCAAGAAATAACATGATCCATACAGAAGTTTTACCTAGAGAGAGAGAGAGAGTGTGTGTGTGTGTGTGTGTGTGTGTGTATGTGTGTGTGTGTGAAATGAAGTTATTTTATGGCATTCTTTCGTCTGAAGCAAGAAAGTTGTCAACTCGATTATATGCGATCATACGATTGTTCGTTAATTTCCGTTATTTTTTGTTTTATTTCTTTATTCTTTGAAGGGAGCACAAACTGAAAAAGAGGAAAAGTGAAAAGGTGACATGTGCTTTAAAGTGAGAGCAGAGAATGAAAGATGTATGTACGCGTATATAAAATGAAAGCGTGTATGCGTGTGCGCGCGCGCGAGAGAGAGAGAGAGAGAGAGAGAGCGACAGACAGAAAGAAAGTGAGAGAAGGTGTGTGTTGTCATGTATGTATTTTTTGCATACAAATTATCTTTCATATACACGTACATAAACGCATATGCATACATCTATTTTTGCATGCATGCTTGCGTGTGCATGTGAGAAAGAGAGAATGAGTGACTGTATTTCCTGATAACATATAGAGAAATTGGTGTCTTTTAATGAAATTTTTTTGGTTGTGGCTTATTTTAATATAATATTTATGTGGACATTTTCCTAAACGTTTGTCTGAGTAGAATTCTACGCATGCGTGAAACATCGGACGAAGGTGATTAGAAGCAAATCGAAATATTACCCGAAAATGACCTCAAAACTGTGCGTCTCGACCTCGTTTCCGAGATTATTTTAGTAGTAAAAATTTGTTGTGCCGAAAATATAGGTTATTTGGTAGTTTTTATACTAGGTCATCCCATAAATAATGCGGTTTTTTTGTACTTTTATTTTCAAAATTATGATAAAGTTCTTAGTAAGAACTAATACTAATTTCTTATTACTAAGAGAACTTTTGAGTTAAGTCATAGTTGTAGTAACAGTCGTAGCTGTAGCAATCTCAAAAGTAAAAGCAGAGAATATGTCAATTCTAGGATTCTCACCTACTATATAACTGCTAGACTAACCGCCTGCAATAAATACCTCATTCTAAAGATAAAGTGAAGTTCAAGAAATGTCAATAAATTTTAGGAGTTTTACCGTTTCCAACTCAACATACTGGACTAGTAAGAAAGCAAGACATTTTCTAAATAAAAGAGACACTTAGGCATTGGGGAATTCCTAATATTGCATGATTAAGCAAAAGTTTGCTTCCTATTTATATACATGGGAAACAGACTTTTGTTATTACTGTGGCTTACTTATATATAAGCGTATGCGTGTGTGTTGTGTGATTGTATGTGCATATATGTGTGTGAGCATGTGTGAACATGACTGCGCTTATCCCACCAGAAGTGACGGAAAAGCCGAGGTAGTAGGTGATACCAATTTAGTAAACACATACACACACACGCACATGCACGCGCGCGCATCGTGTCTCGAAGATTCTTCAAACTGTTTGCATTTATTTTCTTCCAAGATTTTGTCACCAACTATTAAAGTATGGTGATGTATTGAGCGATTGAAAGAGAAGAGAGAACATGTTTATCTGTAACGAAATACAACTGATTTTAAGGGAAACAAGACAATGACTTATTTGCCTAATTCCTACTTCAAAAACATTTTACAAATGGGCAAATATTCTGCTCTATGGAAACCCATGGTATTTGTTTGAATATCGATTTCATGTAAATGTGAACGTTTCTCCTGCTTTCCGTACTTTTACTGATATAGTTCAAGTGACAGTTATATTTCTATTCCACATTCATAGTATACTCGGAAAATATATATTAAAAAAACGTCTAAATTAGACGGAAGCCTTTTCTTTATCTATATCTCACTTTAGATTTTGATCTTGCTTTGCTAACAATAAATCTACTTATCTATGCTTTATTTCTTTTTACCACTTCCTTCTTCGTAATCACCCCACACCAAAACAATAATAATTTCCTTTCACACTTATTGTAATTTATGTGCTGTCAGGTACATTTTTATATTAAATTAAAACACCGTCAGCTACATCCTTTTTGGCGTTTATGCTATTTCTGTTAAATGAACATAAAATATATTACTGACTTAGTCTGCTATGAAGAAAGTATATGTGACTCATGTTCCTATCGTATTTCCACTTAAGATTCCACCAAAATTAGAAAATATCTCTCTACAACAAAATTAGGTTAAATACTACACATGAAATACATAGAAGAAATGTGTCTTATGCTTCCTAAAATAGTATTAATTTACAAACATTGCGTTATTTGTAGAAATTATACAAAACACACACACAGAGGATGTATGTATGTGTATATATATATATAT
>NC_068981.1:39535130-39544791 GCF_001194135.2 Octopus bimaculoides
TATATATATAAGTTCAAGACCGTAGGCTCGAAACGTAAAAGACTTATATATATATCATATATATATTATATATATATTATATATACATATGTAGTCACTACTTTTATGTTCGTCAATTGCAACATATGTTTCTTAATTTCTCAGCAAGTTCGACATCAAATGACTAGAAATGGTGGTGGAGTACCTTCGAATATCAGATAACAGCATAAGAGCTCTGATATCAACCTTTCTAACTTGCAAGAAGGTCTGTTACGTGTTTATGTTGAACATGATCGTTAAAATGGTAGGAAATAAATTACTTCCATTGACATACATTTCTCGCTAAAAATTGATTTAGACTTCGAAAACCTAAAGCAATATCAAAAACGAGCATGCTGACGACACATGAAGGAGACGTGTTGAACAACCCTGAAAGGCTTTGCATGGCGAATATTTCTTTAAGGTGGTTACCCCATATATATATTTGAAAACTAACTTTGGCCTATAAAAACAAATCCGTCCTACATATGGCCAAGAAGCATGAAACAAGAGCATGAAACAGCCTTAATATTTATTGAAATATCCCCAACTTCTAAAATACGGATAACAAATGTCACCAACGTGCAGTACTTTCACAAAACATATTAGATCGTATTAATATATCCTACAATATTTCAGACAAAATGAACTTTGAGATACAATAACTCTGCTTGAAATTTGTAGATAAAAATTTGAAGCACCCATTTCAGCTGTTTTAAATAAGAGTTATATGGTACTCATATGAATCTCGACAGGTCACTAGAAAATTGTTGGTTATTTCAAGAGAAATCTTTTTATTGCTATCGGCCCGCATCTCGCAGATCCTTATAAGTGTTTGAAGTGAATGTGTTTTGAGTGGACAATTCTGTGTTGTACGGTTCTTGGTGTTGTCGTTACTCCTTGTGATGCTCCTTGTTTTAAGCCGGCTGTAACAGAGAGAGGGGTCTCTTGATTCGTGGCAATGAGAATGGTAGAATCTTATTTGTTACCTATGACATTTGCTTGGTGGTACCTTACAACTGACTAGCTCCCGTGATATGTTCTTTTTGACGCTTTTGTTCTTTACGATTTTTTGGTAGAAATGAGAACTGAAACTGAAATATTTAAAAAATTGATCTTGCTGTCTTGTCTTAGTAGGTCGTACACCTTCCAAAATTTTCAATAAAGGGCCTTAATAGAAATATAGGGAAAATGAAAATTACTTCTTTCAGTCACACTTGTAAAATATCAAGATGTATTGCTCTTTTTACTTTTTTACTCTTTTACACATTTCCTCCATGCTCCATGCATATCACAGCTGAATCAGCTGCGATATGCTAAATAGCAACAACAACAATAATAGATGAAGATATGATGATTTCTTTTATCGATCTCAAAAGCCCAAGATTTTGGGAGCAGTTAAAAGGCAGAATGAAGAAATGCTATAGCTACAGAATTTATCCTAAACAGGTAATAATCCACTGTAGTGTTTCCAGACAAATCATCTTTTAAAATTGTCTATAATATTTAAGTTCTCTGCAAGGGCTACGCAGACAGTTAGTGTCGATACCCAGAATCGATCCCAAACCACTGAGCATTTATCCTCCATTTACCATGACAGAATTCAATTTTGAATTTCCTCAGGCCACATAGACCTTTATCAATATTTCTGAAACCATTTTTAACGTATACAATAATTCCTCAACTATCTCAGGTGTTACCTACTAAAAAAAACCGCGAAGCAGAAACAGTACTGTATTGTATATTTATTATTATTATTATTATTGTTATTATTATTATTATTATTATTATTATTATTATTATTATTATTATTATTATTATTATTATTTTATTATAAATGCAAAACAACACTACGGAGGAATCGGCGTAAGGTTAAATGATAAACCGCGATAGGTGAACCGCGATATGGCGAAAGATTACTGTAAATCGCTTTGATTCTTATTTTACTCTACTGGTCCCCAATAGTCATTCAATGTTTCAAAAAATCCCGTTATATTTCTATAACAAAACATTAAGAATTGTATAAGAAGAATTGTTATAATATTTTGTGTTGTAGAAGTATAACCGATTTACTGCACGTAAATTTTAACGACAAAATCTTATATGGGCTTCCAAGTGTGATGCTGACTCCGGCTGAAATCCAATGGTCAAGCTGAAAAAATGTAATGCAAGAATTCTAAACTTTCACTTCATATGATCTTTGATAAGATTTTCAATTTACACAAAAATGAAAGTAAACTACACCTAGAACGCTTATTGTCCGTAATTATCAGGAATTTTATGAGTAGCACACGTTTATCGTGTGAAATGAAAGTTTCACTGTGTCTGAATACTCACTATGCCATACATTATTATGCATGTTTTAAAATGTTGTTTAATGTCAGCATTTTATTTTAAAGTATCCAATTTTGGATTAGGGTTTGTTATATCATGAATATTGAATGAACGAATTCTCTTCAATCCTCTGTATTAAGCTGCTTTCAACTCTTTATTGTATAGACAGCACAATACTAAACATAAAGCACGGTAATTATAACGGCGTGATTATATTGAAAGAAAACCCATGCTTATGCAATTGTCTGCTCTTTGCTTGTTAATTTGTTCCCAACTTTGTTTGTATCAGTTATGTCTTTTGACAGGGCTATTATGCTTTAGCATAAAAGTAGCTGCTTTCCATTTAAGTTTGTAAGGCAATTTAAATTTCGTATGAGAAGCGGTTACAGAAGGTCCCTGTTGAACAGAGTATTATTAAAGAGTTTTATTGAGAAAAATTCGTGAACGTAAAAATATTGTAATAAATGAATTTTAAAGGCAGAAAAGCAAGTCTCTATAAAATTATATTTTAATGTTCCATAAAGTTTATCCAACTCTCTTTGCAGCAAACGGGTTACTGTGCTTAATAGGGCGAATGCAAATTTTGTGACGTTTCTTTTCTGTGTATATGTGTGTGCGTAAATTACATAAAACAAAATTCAGTAGTTTTAATTTCTAAATATTTCTTAGTGTGCTTATGTTTGTGTGCTAGTGTATGTTGTGTGTGTGTGTGTGTGTGTGTGTGTGTGTGTGTGTGTGTGTGTGTGTGTGTGTGTGTGTGTGTGTGTGTGTGTGTTTGTGTGTGTGTGTGTGTGTGTGTGTGCGCGTGCGTGTGCGTGTGGTAAACTAATGTCGTAGATTTTCGTTAAATACTTGAGGTGATTACCTGAGTAGCTCATGAATAGAATTACTGGTTCTGTAATAAGAGACTGTGAAAAATACATGAATTTATACTTTGACCATTTATTAAGTATTCCAAGCCTTGGACGGCGGGTGACATATATGTATATGTACATAATCATACATATATGTATATACATGTGTGTGTGTGTTTGTGTGTGTTTCAGTGTATGTATGTTAGTGTGTGTGTGTGTGTGTGTGTGTGTGTGTGTGCGCGCATGCGTGTATATGATTATGTAGGTATACATGTTATATATATGTATATATGTGTACATTTTACATTAGTTCGTCGGTCGTTTCCAATGATCACCCCGGCTGTGGCCGATCAGTCTTCTGCGTACTCGAGAGGTTGTGCCGAAGGTCGGGCACTGGTGGTCTACTGCGACTGAAAGCAAGAAATTTGTTCTAGACTTGCTAAGTCCACGTTTTCTTTATGCCCACTGAAGTCATTTTTTGTTCGTAGGAGGTAGCACCTTTGATGGTGCAGTTTCGTCAGGCAGGGCGGTCTAGTACTTACATTTCCCAAGTGTCGAGGTCGACCTCAAAGCTCTTCAGTGAGGCTTTGAGTGTATTCTTGAAGCGCTTCTTCATTCTATCTTATATGAGTTTGCCTTCCGTCAGTTCGCTGTAAAACAGCCTCTTGTGGAGTCGCATATCAGACATTCGAACACGGTGACCTGCCCACCTAACTCACGCTCTCCTTAGCAGTGTGTCAATGCTTGACAGATCAACTAGAGAGAGGACCTCCGTGTCTGGGACTTTGTCTTTTAAGATTATTTCCACCAGCTTTCTTTGGCAGATCATGAAGAAGCCGTTTATCTTTTTGGTGTGAAGTTCGTAAACCGTCCGAATCACGCGGGCGTACAGTAGTGTAGGCGGTATAACTGCTCCTTTCGTATTCAACGTGGTGATGAGCCTAACGCCTCTCCCCTCCCACACTGATTCACGTAGCCTTTCAAATGCTGAACTTTCTTTGACGATGAGCGTGTCGTCATCAGCATCAATGTTCACATTTCTGGAGAGCGTGCATTCGAGGTATGTGAATTTATCAACAACCTTCAGAGTCTTACTGTCGACAGATAATCGGTCCCACATACGGCTTCTGCGGGACAGGCTGGTGCATAACTTCTGTCTTCTGGGTAGTGACTGTGAAGCCAAAGTTGTTGCAGGTGGTGGAAAAGTAGTTCCTGTTCTGCTGCATCTGGACCTCCGTGATGGTGTTGAATGCCCCGTCGTCTGTGAACAGGAAGTCGCACGCTAAGTCTTCTTCCACCTTGGTCTTGATTTGTGGCTTCTGCAGATTGAAGAGTTTGCTATCAGTCCTGAATCTGATTTTGATTCTGGTTTCATCGTCGTTGTGGAAGGCGTCCGAAAGTATGGCCGAGAAGATCATGCTGAACAACACAGGTGCGAACACACAGTCCTGTTTCACTGCATTAGTGATTGGGAATGCGTCAGAAGAATCTCCACTGGCCAGCAGTCGAGCGAGCATGCCGTCGTGAAACTGATGCACCATACGGAAGAATTTTTTCCGGGCAGCTGAAATTTCCCATGATCTTCCAAAGCCACTCACGACTGACGGTTTCAAAGGCCTTGATTAAGTCTACAAACGTCCTGTATAGATCCCTGTTCTGTTCCTGTCACTTCTCCTGAAGTTGGCGTGCAAGAAAAAATCATGCCCAACAGCCTTCTTCGAAGCTTTGCTGTCTCTTGCAGATATCTGTCTTCTATGTGCTGAGCGAGGTGGTTATAGAGTATCTTGTCTGTGATGACAAGCAGAGAAATTCCTCGGTGGTTGTCACAGGACTGCCTGTTTTTCTTTCTGCTGGAGGTTCAGTCAGAGAACTGTTTTACCGATTTGGCACCCGCATTCATGCAACCCTTTCTCGCCGAAGATTAAAAAGGGACCAGATAATACTTCGCTTATACGTGTCTAGGTCTTATATTTGTTAGTCACAGTTTTCTAACTACAATGATTTCACTCGTATACTTCGCTTCTGTATTTTCCCACTACATTTTTTTAACCATGATTCTCCCTTCGCTGACATTCACACGTCAACCAGCATATATATTATCTTAATGTCTATTGCATAGTGATATTAATAGTATCTATGTCACTTTTTGCTAATACTGATATTAATAGCAGCAATATTACCGCCATCAATAAAATTATGGTATTTATTTACACGACTAATCATTACGTTTTAATTGATCGTAGTGCTATCCATGAATACAGAGAGTGAGGCGAAAATATAAATGATCATGAAATGGATTTATTTTAATGGATTTTATTTTAAATTTTGTTGAATCTTTTATTTATTTTCACAAATATGCGTTATTTTCCTCAACTCCTGGCAATAAAGTGTAACATTTGCAGTGAAATGTATTTAGGCTTTCAATATTTGAATTTTACTTAACAGAAACCTGGCTTGCCTAGAGCAATGAAAAAAGTCATGAATTATTCTAAAAGTAACTTGAATTTGAGCTGTAAAAGAAATTTCACATTTCCATACAAATATATTCTGACAAAGAATATATATTATTAAAGAGTTTCTGATAATGCATAATCGGGAAGCAGAATGAATAATTTTGAGTGCCAGAAGGGTCGAAAACACTCCGGAAATATACTATAAAATACATTTTATAATACTTCGTCAATGCGACGCTGTTGCATCATATCAGTATTCAACAGTATGATGATAATTATAAATCAAATACTACATTATGAAATCTATATATTCAAAACTATCCCTATCAGGTTCATAAGCTGTTAAACAAATCCTTTTGCTTGCTTTAGTCACTGGACGGCAGCCATGCTTGGGCACCGCATTGGCTGCTAAGTGGTTGAGACACAAATATAATAAAGGTCTCCACCCCTCATATATATGCTTCATATTCGTCTTATAATGGCAATATGAACATGCTAAGTATAATTATTTACAAACTGAATGACAAAATTATATCTAATCCTAGAATTAATTCTTTCGAGAACAAGAAATGACCTAAGAACCTAATCACCGTAAAACACAAAAACAAAAGAAAAACAAAGAATACCAAACCAAATCCTTTCTTATTATAGGCACAAGGCCTGAAATTTGGGGCGAGTTTGAACACAGAACGTAAAGCGGTCAGAAATGCCCTTAAGCAGTTTGACCGGTGTGTTAACGATTCAGCCAGCACGCCACCAAACCAAATCAATGGATAATAGCGGCCGGTAGAGTCATAGCAAGTGTACGAAATACTATTTAAAACAACCGAGAAATTTCCCGCATCAGTGTTTAACGAACATCATCGTGATTTCAACACCAAAGCAGGATCATTTCTTCTGTTGATGTCAAGCAGACTGGGAAAACAATCAAACGTTGTTAGAGAAAATACAAATAAAAAAGTCTGTACTTGGACCGCGAATTAGGAACATGCATATCAACACATACGACGGAAATTAAAATATACAAATAAAAACATATAACTAGCTAATACATACAAACACACGCCCGCACATAAGTATATATTAGGAATAAACTGTTTATTAATAACTATAACAATAAAAAAATGCAACTCGATTCGGAAAATGACGTATAATGAGGCTACACCATCAGCATAAGTCATTGATATCATTATCATCAAAAACCATTATTTTCGCCTTCTTTCTTCCAGGGCTTGGGTGTGAAAAGTATGCTACCCCTGACAGGAAATCGCAGAGGCAAATGAAGGCGCAATACAGACGTGAAGATTATTATCCAATGACAAAAGGAAAGACAAGAGACTATTTGGATAATGCTTCCTAAGTAACCCAAGCAAACAATCTAATCAATAAATCCATCTTCTTAAGATTAACGCACGAGCAATAAAATGTCAAAATAAGCTTCAAGTTTGCAACTCAATTGTAAGTTTCAAATAACACCGAATTTACTCAAAATATCACTGTAAAGCTGAAGTACAATTAAATTGCCAAATTAAATTTTTAGCTTTCAAGCCTTGTTTAATTACACACCTAAAATATTATTAGTAACCTCAAATAGTAATTCCTAACCATTAGTTGTTTTCCCAAACCTTATTTCTTGTGCTGTAAACACGTTATAATGTAGCCTGCTAAGCGGGCAACTTTCAGCGTAAGGAGTCACTACCACTTGGAATTTAAATTCACAAGCGTTACTATGCAAATTAACAACTAATAGATTTGTTACAAATCTTAACTGAATTAATCTTATTAACATTATTATCACACCCGATAGCCTCCAAATTCCTAAAGTAAATTCCAGATAATATAATTCGAAAGAAACAATGACTTGGAATGAAAATATCTTCTATATATCTATAACAGCTACGAAGCTGTCAAACAAGACCTACTTTCTTTCTTTTTCGTAAATCCCTAAGAAAGTTTAATTGACAAAATGTTATGTATAACTCAGCCAACAAAGGATAAAAATTACTCCCACGAGAATGCTTCTAACGCGTCCTGAGTACTTTACTCAAATAAAACGTATACATTATCTAAAGCTTAACTCTTTTAACTTATTTTTTATACAAGTAAACTCAGAGTACCATGTATCAGATATAAAACCTTCTCCATTCTTCATCGAAATATATTCATATTTGCCGCCATACACTGAATCTATTCATTTAAACATTTCCCTTCTATCATTATTAAGCCTAAATAAGTAGAGTAGAAGGATCAAATGCATACATCGTCTAAATTACCTTCATATCCCTAAATTTATCCAAAAATTTAATGCAAGACCTAATGCTCTGTAATAAACTTACCCATGTACAACGGACTTCAACACAGTTTGAATCTAACAAATTAACTAACAAGGTATTGATCGACCCTGAGCTCTACTAGAAGGCGCTTGCCCAAAGTGCCGTCAAAGGAGTGAATCTGAAACCACATTGTCGCAAAATTAACTTAGAGCGTCAAATAGCACATGTACTTTCTTAATGTGTATTACACAGAGATATCATTAACAGTAATGCCACTTTTCAACAACATTGATATTAATAGCGTAATATTCATTACTATGCTCATTTGAAACCTCGATGAAACTGTTTTCTATCGTTTTAATAAACCCTTATACAAAATACAAATACAAAAGAAATTAACATTTCAATGGGGAATCGTAGTATCAATCATGATACACTTTCAGCAATACTTAAGAAATGCTAATTAGAGCTGATGCTGTCCAAAATAAACTTAGAGGCAGAGGATAACACAACAAATAAAAACTTATGCAACTGTTTGCAAGGAATAAGCGATTAAGAGAGTGTAATCGTATGTGTTTGATAGAGAGATGATATGACCATTTTCAGCGAGATACATATATTATTTTCTGGAGGCATGTGTTTATATTAACTCGTTATTAAAAAAATGGTTTGATTCGATTGCAGAATAGAGTCTAAAATATTTTAAGAGGGAATTATGAAGAGAAAGAGAAATGGAGGGGACAAAAATAAGTGGCACACCGAGCCAACAAGGAAGCCTCTTTAGAGTCACTCGAAGTGCTAGGAATAGTAGTCAACTTTGCCTCATATTATACTGTACTAACTAGAAAACGAACGGCACATTGAATGATGTAGTACAAGATACAGTATGTCTATAACAACAGTACAAAGAATGTGAAATATGGTAGAGACCCGTAACAAACGTATAAGGAGAATGATAATCTGTCTTATATTAAATACGCATAAGAGTATAATAAGCATAATCTACAGAAAAAAAGAAACATATATATATCCAAAGAAACACACATGACCTTGTATATCTGCAGATTACAATGTTAAATATAAAAATACAATCTTTGGGATTAAGAAAAAAATCAGGAATATTTATTTTTTAATATTAAAATAAGCTGTAACCATCGTCGTATTAGACTGAAATATCGATATGTTGTTTGTAAGCTTGTATTAAACTCAGCTTTTCTATCAAGCTTTTCTGTTATCTGTATACAGACGTACGTGTAGACACGCACCTGACAGGCACACATACGTGCAGATATATATATACATGTATACTTACGTACATACATACATACATACATACATACACACACACACACACAGCATATATATATATATATGTATATATTGCATTTATAGGATCTTTTTTAAAACGGGGGCCACATTTTTCATTAATGAAACACTTTGAAACTTGGAACACTGGTAGAATGTGTCATATAAAACATCTTTTTCTCTTAGTCTTCTTAAAAAAAAAAAGAAATCCCTAAGTTATTCCATGTTAAAGTTGTATTTCTGTAATTTCAACCAATCACTGACGTCCAATCAGCCGATATACATTAAGTGCCGACTACATAAACAAACGATTCTGAAACAATTCTATCGGTGATAGGGTTAGGGTTAGGGTTAGGGTTAGGGTAAAACAGCAAATTTAAAAAGAAAAAAGCAAATAAAACGAAGAAAAAAAAGAAAATGAAAA
>NC_068981.1:39547251-39561972 GCF_001194135.2 Octopus bimaculoides
ATATATATATATATATATATATACATACATATTTCTCCCATTTTTCTATTCCTCTGTAAATATATATCTATATTTGGGTCAGTAGAGTTATTTGGCACAATGTATTTATTCTTGAGAAATTCTAATTGTTAATTCTTACCTGTATTCACCTGATGAAAACGATTTTTCTTCCATGATGTAACACTTCTATTCATCAATAAAGACTCGTCTGAAACAGATGTAGTGAACCACAACCCATCTGTTGTTATGTGTGATTGTGTTTGTGCATGTTTGTGTATGTGTCTGTATGTGTGTCTGTGTATGGGTGTAGTATATATGCTTGTATGTATGCATATATATAAATATGCAGAGAGATAGAGAAATAGACATAGATAGGTGCAGAGATATGGACATGTGTGTGTGCGTTTGTGAGTGTTTGAGTGTGCGTGTGTATGTAAATACACATACAAGAAGATAAAAGGAAGGAAAGATCTATGCTCATGCATCTTTACATACATACTTATACTGAGGAAGTATGTGTATATGTAAGTTTTCCACACATATTATTGCAACTCATATGTTCGTCCTTTGATCACTCTCACTGCATTTCTCATGGAAAAAGAAACAAGATTATTTTAATATGAGAGAAACAAAGTATATCTGTATTCAGAAGTACTATCTTTCATTCTTTTTTTCTACTGCGATAGAGATATACGAGATACTGTCTGCTCCTGAGGCATGATATAGTTGAGGTACAAAGACTATTAACAATGCTCCTTAGCAGTGAAGATGTGTAAGACAACCCCAAAATTCTCCATCTGAGATTTTTAAGTGAAGATATGCACACACCTGAGTGTATGCAACGACAGTTAGCCAACATACCAACTCAGCCACATATTTACAAACACCAGGAACTCTCTCAAGAAGAACTTAAATAAAACACAAAAGATCACACACACACGCTCGCGCGCGAGCACATACGTATGCATACATGCATACATCCATACATACATATATACGTACATACATATATAGTAAATACATATATACATATATATATATATATATATATATATATGTGTGTGTGTGTTAGCTCCTGATTACTCAAGTGTCTTGGTTAATTGTGTTCTTGATTAAAAGGTACATTTGACAGACTGTTTTCAATTGCTTATCAATTTCTCGTGCACCGTCAAACAAAATAGGGAACATATCATACACTTATATTAAGGTGATATATATATATATATGCGCACGTGAAAAAGTATACATTCGGCTTTATTAATTTTATACAATTGTAATTTGAAATATTCAGTATCTAAGAGAGTTATAAAGATTAACTAAAAGTGATATATTACCGTTTACTTTGTAAAGTGATAATATTTCGTTATAAACTAACTAGCCTCTTAAAAGCAGAAATCTCGTCTATGCCCTAGACGAGCTATAACATCATCCTTCTTTGAAAGTCAATATAATAATTTAAAATTTTCCATACATGAAAAGTTGAAGCTATATAAAATATCATTTCAAAACTATTCAATTTAAAATGTATATTTTTGTTTTCGATTGTGACCATATATTCTGTCTATAAGATAGAATACCATGTAATATATATATATTGTATTATTTCTAATGCGCAAAGATATTTTTATAAATGGGTTGAAAGCTTATTAATTTTGAAATCCATTTAACAAAGCTCAAACATTTCAAGAAGTTTACTATCTGAATTGTTATTTCTCATTCCTGCCAAGTAGAAAGACTATTGATGTTTGGAAAGAAGAGAAAAAGAAAAAATGGAAAGGAAGACAAAAGATCATTTAAGAAAGTAAATGAAATTCTTTTTTCCCCAGACATATGATACAATCTTAGCTTATCTCCTCTCGTCCTCAAAGTGATATTCAAGGATGTTTCAAGAAACGACACACTATTAAAGGAAGATTTAATTATGAATTTAAAAGAAAAAGTTAGAGATAATTGCATAGTACCCACCACCCATCACGAAAAACAACAACAAATAAAACAATAAAGATTGTATAGTTGAATCAAGTCAGGTGTTATGCTGAATAAATAAATGGTAAATAAAAATGAAAAATAAGATGTAAAAGAAAAGAAAACGTGGATTAGGAAAGTCTTATCGTGCAATCTTAATAGGAAGTATAATATGAGAGAAATTAGCACGCCAACAAGTAGACACAGAACCGCTTTGAAGAGACAGAACTAACATTTAATGTAAAATCGATAACAAGAAAGGAAATTCATCCCAACTGGCGATAGTTGATATCCTTCAAAGGTAAGAGTTCATAGATATTTACATACGGTGTAAATAAATGTTGAGAATAGTACTAACTCACACTTAGACATTTAGTTGAACATAGCAAACACGCATACAAATATGAATATATGCGCGCGCATGTATATGTGTTAGTTCATTTATGTCTGCACATGACTTAGCGTCATATATCTACAAATTATACTCAAATATATATATACATATGTGTGTGTATGGTATTTACATACGTATTTATATGCATGTAAACACTAACACATACATACATACATACATACATACATACATACATACATACATACATACATCCATACATACATACCTCTTGTATAATATATTCACTGGGCTACCAAATGCAAGAAATAAAATGAAAGTAAACATCAATTCACAGCGTAACTTACAGATATTTATTGTAAACACGTTAAGCAGTCGATTACTCCATTTATCTTTCGATTCTTACGTGTTTATCTAAAGTTGTGTTCGCCAAGTAACCACTACTTAGTAAATATTTTTACCGTGCGTCTATCTATTTTTCGCGCTCTATATTTAAACTACAATACAGCCTTCGAATTTTGAATATTTAGTCTGATTGTCTGACATGCTGTATAAAATGTGTTATGAGAATAATTGATAGAAATGAGTATATTCCAACTAATTGTTTTCTTTTTAACTTCTTGTGTTATTATTGAATAGTAGTTCATTTACAAACGGTGAGACGTTGAAAAACGTATTGCGAACATTTTTTACTGATAATTTCGTTCTGAATTCGAATGTCTTTTATACATTCAGTGGCAGATTTAATAAAATATTTGTTATACACTGAACCACAAAAGAAGCACGAGATGTGTGACATGATTTCATTATGTCAGAGATAAATTTTGATAAATCTGATAAAGCCAATTTCTTGGATGCACTTTGACCACAGTCTATGGGTTTTTGTCCTATGTTCTAGTAGTGAGCGGATCCAGCTCATCGAGATTGTGGGGCGTGACATGTTCAATATCATGTATGCCCTCCCAGGGTGTTCAAAACAGCCATATACCATCGATATATGTCAGTATAACGTTGTACCCCCTTCTTCTTCATAAAGTCCTTGTACTTTTTTTAAGTCCTGCACTTAATACCGGTCACAACCGCAAAACCTTTGACATTTTTCAAATCTTACCCTCCCTTTTTCGCCAGCTCCTCCTCTATGCTATTCACGTATCTCATCAACTCCTCCTCCGATGTCTCCACGTCAGACAAACCCACATTTTCATAACACATGTCAAAATAACGTTTCCCCCTTCAAACAAGGAGGATAACGACAAGTCCGCCTCAAAGCAGTTAACAAGAGTGGTCCGAAAACACGCATAACAATATATTCAACAATGTTAACAACGTAATATAACAGATAAGCAGGAAAAAGCGATATTGACCGTTAATACCCAACACAAAGCTAAATTGTGAATTCCTGGAACGCGATTCAAGTTGATTTTTATACCCATAACCTCCACAAGATGCACGTGCATTTCGGTTTTCATGACAATTGTCAGCTGCAATTTGGCGTCTCGTTTCAGGGAAAGTTGAAAGGTCACCTGCAATTTGGGTCTCAGTCATAAACCAGCGTATCTTGGAATGTTTACACTTACATCCCCGAAATAAATTTTCAGAAGTTACCATATAAAAATGACATTTGAACAAATCGCGTTTCTGTTACGGTTCAGTGTATTTGACTTCGACTTAACAGACTGCTGAACGCCATAAAGTGTGGCTTTGAACCCAATATTAGAAATCACTACTAATACACACTTGATTCAGTTGTCAGACCGGTCGAGCGGTTTAAGGCTTAAGCTGCAGGGTGTAACATACAAAGAACGTACAACCTTTTGACCCACGATTTTGAAGGTGAATATAGATTCGAATTCCACTTTTGAAAAGTATCAGAAAAATCTTTAGACTTTTATAATCAGTAAAGAGTCAGGCGAAATGTTTTGCGGTACTTAATTATGGGTGAAGGAGTGTGATGTATTGGCTAGGGTATTGACCTAACAATCGTAAAGTCGTGTGCTCGAATTCTGAAACATGGTATTTCGTTGTGTCCTTGAGCAAAACATTTCATTTTACATCACTTCAATCTACATAGCTGCAACTGAGTAGCCTCAGTAACATCTGGGGGTTAGGATTAAGGTCATTGGCATTTATTTCAATGAAATGAGTCTCATACTCTTAGTCACTTATACCCCATGGAAACCGAGATAAGCCCCGGTTTTATCAGCCTCTGGGCTGTTGACACTTTAAATTATTTAATCATAGCTCTTTATGTTGTATCTTTAAATTCTGCCAAGCAGCCGATAAATTAAGTACCAATCAAATATCGTTTCTCGATTTAATCCCTCCCACAAGATGCGTAACCTTATGTCAGCGTTTGAAAACAGTGTTGATATACAAATCAGCGACTAGAGCAGTAACTGAGAATTGCAATACTAAATTCGTTGCGCGCCTGTGTGTACGTCGGAGATAATTATGTTCTTTTGTGTCCTGAATAGAAATAACATCGACAGCAACTTTGCCTTTTGCCTTTTGATGTTTGATATAACAATTAACTGTATTCGCAAACTATTGATGATTTAAGAAAATATGGTAAAGAGGACCCAAGGATACTGATGAATTATAATTACACCTTTAGTGATAAGATTTACTCCCAATAGCATTTAATCTTAATCTTATTTAATCTTAATGAAAATTGTATGATTTTCTCCCTTTTAGTTTTGATCAGATTTAGTAATTTAGACAATGATGTTTCTTTTCACTAAGAGCCAAAGCAGCGACTCGGGTTTGTCGCCTTCAAAGGCTATTACTCATCGAGGCTGATTGAGATTAGATGAATCTTTTCT
Organism: Octopus bimaculoides; assembly: GCF_001194135.2. NCBI lineage: Eukaryota > Metazoa > Mollusca > Cephalopoda > Octopoda > Octopodidae > Octopus > Octopus bimaculoides. The sequence goes on from NC_068981.1 coordinate 39,552,391, forward strand.
TTTTTTCTTTTCTTTTTGTTTTAGTTGATTTATGGGTTGTGACATTCAGATGTTTAGGTAATTTTGAAAAATTTCCAAGCGGTACATCTACCCTTCGTAACAATTAGATAATAAATCGTATATCCTGTTAAGAGATACCGTATCTAGATTAAGAACTTTACAACAAGACAAAGACTACGATTTTCGCTCCATTGAAGTGTGGCTCAGCCTGCTAAAAATGTTCTATGTCATTGGAGGGCATGTGCGACCGCAACAGCAACAAAGGTAAATTAAGAAAACGATAAGTGATTTTGCAGTAGTTGGCAAATAGAATAAAGGAGTAATCAATAAGATAAAAGAAAGTCCTTTTACAGGATGTCACAGAAAGATTTATCCATGTTTAAAACTCTTCCTAACGAATATCAGTTCAGGTAATATTATCTACGCTTTACATAAAGATTTGCATATGTCTTTTGTTCATGTATCTACTGTTTCGTTCGTCTATAACAGGTTTTCAAACAAACATGGCGTCAAAATCAAAACCTGACCAGATTGTCGCTTTGAAAACAGTTGGTGTGAGCAACAAAAACAAAACAGTTGTGGGGGGGGGGTGCTGTAAAACAGTGTTCTATACATGGAAACGATATATGGAGTCTGCTATTACCTCTAGCAAATCAATCCTGGTAGAAAACGATCAATTCGTACCAATCAATCTGTTTAAGCTGTGAAGAAGCGAATGAGCTGAAATCTCCGCTGGAGTGCAAGAAAAAGTGTAAAAACTCTTGATATTTCGAAATCGTCGGTGCACAGGATTTTTAAAGAGGATTTAAAGCTAACTACATATAAAAAACAATCCCGGCAGGTAATTTCAGCAGCTTCCAAGAAAAAAACCGTTCGGCAGGGGTTAGCTGGGATGAAGCGTGTCGCTAACAAAGTGTTGATCTGGTCCAACGAGAAGATCTTCACTAAGGAGTCAGTTGCAACAGCCCAACAACCAGAATGACAGGATTTATACACGTAATGTAGGAGACTTGTCCGAAGGTAGCAGGAGTCATTTGCGCTGTCAGAAACCAGCTTCACTCATTGTGCGGGCCGCAGTTGCATCTGATTGGTCCATCGATGCTGGCGTCGATGCTGGCGTCAAAATCAACAGTGAAGTTTATTTGGAAAAGTTGGATGAGAAAATGTTACCCTGGGTTATAGAAACCTTTGGCTACCGTTACATCTTCACTCAAGATGGAGCTTCGGCTCATACATTCAATTTGCCACAGAGGTGCAAAGTGCACTTTAGCGGTTTTTAGGACAAGACGATATAGCCTCACTCAAGTCCAGACATCAGTCCCATGGACTTTGCTATCTGGTCCATCTTAGAGAATATTGTTTCTGCTCGCTCCTATTCAAATGTGCCAGATCTGAAGAAAGCCCTTCTGTCTTCATGGGTCAAGTTGAATGAAGAGGTGGTGCGGCGCCGATGCAATTTACTGACCACTCATTTGTAGGTTATGATCAAGGTGAAAGTTGGCCGTTTGGAAATATAATTACTGCAATAGATTCACAATTTACATTTAAACGTGTGTGCCAAATTTCATTATCCTACCTTAATTTTAGTTTGAATAATTAAGAAATATCAATGGGTAAATCTTTCTGAGACACCCTGTATGTTCCTGAATGAAATTACGTGAGATGGCAAGAGACTGTAAATCAGAAGAAGAAAAAAAATGAAAAGTACGTAAAAATATCGAGATCACATGGAACTGAAAGAGCACGCGAAGAAATTATACAGAGTTGTTCATACCTCTATTTAGTCACAGGTTAGTTCCAATCAGGCAGACGTATTATCGAACACATTCTAGTCGTATCCATTTGATATTTTATGCAATCTTCCGTTCAGTTCTGTAATATTGTAGGTTGTGATTAGAACGAAATATGGTAGATATGGTGCTTTACTGTTTAAAGTCTTTTTTTTACAATAAAAACAGTAAAACGGTCCGTAGATGAACTTCGAATTTTACAAACTTTGAACATTAACGGATACACCTCCCTCCTTATTAGACAGTTTAATCGATAGTTCATTATACATATGTGTGTGTGCGATACATACAAGCATACAACACATGCGCGCGCACGCACACATGCACACACACATACAAACATATATATATATATATATACATACATACATACATACATACATACATACATACATACATATACACTCATACACACACACACACAACATTCAAGTTGGTTTCTCTGTTCAGTTTAATCAGATCAGTTACATGATGTATTTTATTTCTGTAATATTTTATTTCTCTTTGAACCTATTGATGTCAATATGTTTTATATAATTTCCTGAATTTTATCGTTAATATACCCAATACAACACTTGAGACATTCTATATAACTTTAGAAACACGTGTTAACACTAGAGACCTCTCAGCTTTGATCGAACACATTTTTTAATCAATATCTATATTATAATAAAACTTCTCCGATAATATATATATTTATTTGTTATATCATTTTAATATTTAGCTGACTTTTTAAATTGCCTATCGCTACATTCTTTTGTATCTATGAATGTTCACACATAGAACTGCTCACATATACGCACACATACCGGCGTATCAGTATCAGATTCAGGCACAAGCTAAATAACTTACTGCTTAGAGTCTTACGGTTGCTATTGGCCGCAAACTAACCTACTCTCATGCACTCATGCAAGCATATACTCTTTCACTCAAACATGCACACGTGTGTGTGTGTGTGTGTGTGTGTGTGTGTGTATGTGTGTGTGTGTTAACATTTCTTATCCGGATCTTCCTAATCTTGCATAAGAATTTCATGAGTTACAAGATGATCGAAGTTTTTAGCATATTACTTTAGCAGTAAAAGATTTACAAATTTTCATTTTACTTATGGAGTTAGGCGGCGAGCTGGCAAAATCGTTAGCATACCTGACAAAATACTTAGCGTCATTTCGTCTGTCTTTACGTTCTGAGTTCAAATTCCACCACAGTTAACTTTGCCTTTCATCCTTTCGGGATAAAATAAGTGCCAGTTGAGCAACGGGGTCGATGTAACCGACTTACCTCATCACCAAAAGAGCTGGTCTTGTGCGAAAATTTGAAAGCCATTTTAATTATGGAGTTACCTCTTTTCTTTTTTTTTTTAAACGGAGGAAATGCTTGTATAACATTTGTAAGCCCTTGCTGAATGAAGAGGTTGGTACCGTGGCTACTCAGCCTTGACAGCTAAAGGAGAATTGTGGCCGAGAAGAGATCAGGAGGTTTGATTAAATTATTTACTAGCGTGTCTTAATGAAAGAGTTACAGAATACAAGCCACACGTACTTAACGGAAGGTAAAACACGTAAAAAAAACCCAAAAAACAAAGGGATGCGAAAATATGGAATGATTCTATAGTACCAAACTAAATCGAAATTAATGGAAATATCGTTAATGTAAGGAACAGAGACCGAACTTTCCATGAGTATTTTAAGAAATAAATGATAAACGTTAAAGCAATATTTTGTTATTGATTTTACTAATGTTTTCTATTTTGCAGTCCACTGCTACTGCTACCATGTGCTTTGTTGCTATTGTTTCTCCTCCTGAAACTACATCAATGCACAAATTTCAACGTGGTTTCTTTACTTCCTAAAAATAGCAACCAAATTTCTCTCATAACTCACAACGTATATTCTTTAAGAAATGAAAAAGCTCATTAGATAGTGCAGCGCTAGTTACTTCAGCGAAAACGGTATATGTCTACTCGATTAGAGTTTACCTGATGCAAACAACAACAACAAAAACAATAACCAGTACTATGAAATAACAAAGAAGCCTCTAAGCGGCTTTGAACTGCTAGAAAAAGCATGATGGGCAATTTAGTTTTAGTTATAATAAAAACAAGATACTCATAGCTGAAATGTCATTGATCATAGGCCTTCTGGATCCCAGCTAACCTATGGCTAAACAACAACCATTACAGTTTCAGCCAATGAGAGAGCCCCAATATAGTCACACTCGAGTGGTTAGAAATAACAGTCAAATCTCCGTCGAATCATACCCTACTGTCTTACAAGGGAATATATTTAATCAAATCATCCTATATACATTATATCTACAAACAGGATGCATGACCATGGCTGGAGTCCCATTATTCATAGAGCTGCTTGCTTAGGGCTGTCTTAGCGCTAAATATCACTGATAACTATAACCATCAACATAAAATATTATGAGTAAAAAAAGAACGATTTTATGCTAAAAATAGTAACCACTTCTTGCTCAATCACATGCTACTGTCTTTATTATTAAACGAAGTCACATTAGTTTATGCAGTCATAAATAGCTATGGAAGAAAGGAAGGTCATGGCAGGAATGCCTTTGATCGCATGTCTACTTGATGAGAATTAAAACAACAAAAGCCTGTTGCTACTACTAGAAATGTTAATGTTTCGACGGCTGCAACTACTGCTAATTCTGCTACAAATTTCGCTGTCACAATATCTGCTGTATCTTCTGTAACTGCTGCTGACACACTTGTATCACGATTGCAACTACTACTGCTATATTTTGTTGCTCTGCTGCTATATTCCCTATTGCTGTTGTTATTAATACATATACTGCTGCTACACTGCAAACCAACGAAGAAACTTCTATGTAATCACTCGACCTGTTAGAAATAATAGTCAAAACCTCTCTCAAATAAAATACTAAAAATAATAAAAAGGGAGGACATATTGGATTATTCATTCGAAGATAAACAAAGCATGAAATGGTCAAAGTTGTAATGCCTTTGATCAGAGATCATAACTCAAGAAGTAGCGAACTTCTAAGTGGTGACAAATTTGGCAGCGTCGTTCCAGCATCGGACAAAATACCTCATGATAGTTATTCAGGTACTTTGCGCTCTGTATTCGAATCTTATCGATGTCAGCTTTGCCTTTCCTCTTTTGGGGATGATAAACAAAGCACCTGTCTGGGGTAGTTGACCGACAAAGATGTTAAAACATCGTAGGATATGCCTTGCACTATACTGGCTCTCTAAGTTTTGAGTTCAAATTTAAACATGGTTTACGTCGGTGGTTGACCTAATCCGTCTCTCAGTTTACAATTAACCTGTGGCCGTTAGGTATCTTTAGAGAAGTCGGACCTGTCTCTAATTTGAAGATAATTTCTTTCTACTAGTAGCAGTAACCCTGCAAAGCGTCATGGGCACTGCTTTCTTCAGGCTAAAGGATAAAAAATAAAATCTATTCGATCAAGCATGACCCGAGGATAAAACAATTGTCTACAGCTATTACTAATAAAATGCAGTTGATACATAACTGTCATGAAAAGAAAATCTTTAGCCCTTATTTTACTTCAACAGACGACGATCAGGAACGGAAAGTATCACTTCTGAAATCAACAGGAAAATTCATGTTAAACCTTCTAGCAAGAAAATCTCCACCACGCTTGTAGAATCTTTATATCCAGTACACTTCAATGAAAGTGGAATATAAAACTCCTGCAGTTAAAGTAATTGTATTTGCCGCTCTTCTCTTAGTCATTTCTATACAAACTATATTCAACAAAACTATTTCCAGATTGTTTAACTTTATTCAGTTTGTCTTACAACGCGCGCTATACATCCAGACAACCTATACGACCTCTAAGAGGAAACGTACGACTAATTAGTAAATACTTACTGATGCTATATCTGGTGGATCAACAAATACTTAGAGACGCTATAACTATTTGCTGGAGTATTGCTCATTTCTGCCGTTTCTACGGGTACTATCAATCTGAATATACTTTTCTCCAACTAACCTAATGTATACGTCGCTCTTCTTTTCTTCCTTACAAAAGTACAAAGGTCCTTACTAAACAGTTTTCACAAATTTTTTCCCAGAGTATGCAGCATTCTTGAATTCCTTCCCCACTCACAATTTCTCTACGAATGTCCTACACTCTTTCAGACAGAAAAGTAACCACATCGATGTCACCAATTTGAGAGACCCATACAAATACTAGATGACGCCTTTTTTCCTCCGAATAAGATGTGTGTGCTTCCGCGTACTTACAGAAAAATTATTTCCAGTGTCGCTTACAAATGTAGTTTACTTTAATGCTTGTACTGAATACAATACGTATATGCTTCGAGTGGCGCTAATTTATAAATCAAGATTTTAAGAATAATGAGTTGGCGATATCGCGTTCGGTATCAGGGAATCTAATTTAGAATTCCAAGAGTTGGTATAGTCCTTTATCTTGTGAGCAAGTAATGTAATCGATGCTATTCGATGTCTCATATATATTAGGTCTCATGTAAAATGATATTTTATGACAACTTAAGAATACGTGATACTATTTGTTTACATGCTACACTTATAAGTATCTAATTATATTGAAGATATATTTGAGACATGATGTGAAAACAAGAAACATTAAAAAATAAGAAAGATGATATAAGCACAATGAAAATATATTTATATAAAACAAAGAAGGCCGAGACCGTATTCAGAAAAGAGTCACACAATGGATTAGCGTAAAGTCGTTCAGAGGCGTGCTTCAGCCACTGTGTCACAGGCGTTCAGTTTCATATCTCTGCTTTATTTATCGCTACTCTAATAGACTTTGATCCTTAGATCTAACTGGGGTCATACCACTGCCACTCGGGCATTCCCTACTTAGTCATCTCTCTTGTTCTCGTTACCTTTGTTGAATCTAACTTCTCAGACATTTCACTAATTATCAAGCCCAGTCTTTGCTTCTCATAATATCGGTAAGCACAATGTGAAGGCCATAGAAACTGCCCGTTCCTGTAGACACAGCAAGTAAAAATAATACATATTAAATACAATTTCCTTTTCTTTTCTATGTAATAAAGATGGTTTCGTCACATTTGGTTAAATAGCTTCAATAAGTTACAGAGGTAATAAGGAAAATTATCTGCTTGTTTTAAAAACTTTAGGGTATGCATATATCATTCGTAACAAGTTTATATTTTTTTAAATGTTAAAAATTTCTAGAGAAAGGTGAGCAACGGTAGTTGCTCACCAGTAGAAGTGCCGGTTGCGGGAGAGGAGAAGGACCCCCCTGGGTGTGCCGGCGAAGGCCCCCAACTCCCGCAACCGAGAAAAGGAAAACATAACGAAAGAGAAACGGGAGACGGTCGCCGGATGTCGTTGTGCCGCCGACCGAATCCGATACTCTTCCGGTGGGAAGTGTACCATCGGAGCAAGAGGCTCTGGCAGTGGGAAGTATGCCACTGACAGAGCAGGTTGAGGTCACTCCCCATGAAGAAGAACTCGTTATTTTCTATCTCAGGGTTCGAAAGTCGATTAAGGCTTAAGGCTATTCATCATTCTTTAATTTAAGGAGAAATAGTTAAATTGCCTTGTCTATATATCTTCTACATGGTTACACACACACACACACACATATATATATATATACACACATATACAGTCAGACAGACAGACAGACAGATAGACAGACAGACAGACAGACAGACAGACAGACAGACAGACAGACAGACAGACAGATAGATAGATAGATAGATAGATAGATAGATAGATAGATAGATTGGTAAATAGACATGTGTAGTGCTCTTTCTGATACAAATATCGGCGAAAGTTACTCACTTATCGGAAGAAAAGCAATGGTCCCATGCTTTCGAATAAAAGTACTTTGCTTGTTCCGCTCGTGTTGCCCAGATACTTCTTCGTTGCTGTAGCAATTGACTTGCAGTTAACTAGCGATTGGCCTGTAGCTAATGACGCTATTTTTCATATGAAAGATAAAATATGAATAAAAACAAAATTCAGCACTGAAACGTGTACGGTATTGGATGCAAAGTTGAAACCACACGGCATTAATTTATTTCTGTTGTCAAGTAATCATGAGTAATGATAATGAATTGGAATTGATAATGAATGGGAACAAGCTAGATCCGCATCAGTTTTACTTGTTGCGGCGTTATAACAACGAAGTGTTGCGAAATAAATCTATTGAATCCGAATTATACAAATTTTTCCTAATTTTCATCATGTATAGAATACGTAACACAAAAGTAATGCTCTTGATTGAAGACTAAACTTTTATAATAACCCCACATTTCGAATTGTTTCAATAAAATTCACACACATGAACATAAATACATACATAATACATACACACACACACACACACACACACACACACACACACACAGAATACTGCATATGGTATGATAATACCAGGTGATAGCAAAGGTAAGAGGTTTATGCTCCAGCCATCCATCTGAGATTTGTGCCCTAAATAAGACGATAATTAGCAATTTTAGTTGCTGTAGGTGCATTTGTAATGTCTGTCTACATTACAAATAAAAACTCAGATATCTATTACATATTTGTAGATGTATATTTGTCTTCGCCAAGGTACTCAAAATCTGTAAAATGAATATTGACAAAAGTCTCTTTTATCTTTTGTTTCACTCATTGGAATGCAGCCATGCTGGAGTACAGCCTTAAAAGGTTTTAGTCGAACAGATCGACCTTAATAATTTTCTTTTTAAAGTCTAATATTTATTCTATCGAACTCTCTGCCGAACCGCGAATTTACGTGGATGAAAACAAACCAACACCAGTTCTCAAACGCTGTGGGGATAAACAAAAGCTCAAAGATATACACATGTACACACAGTTTCCGATTACAAAATTAACTCACAAAGCATAGGTAGGCCCGGGCCTATAGTTAAAGACACTTGCCGAATGTGTTGAGCAGTGGTAATGAACCCGAAAGCACGTGGTTGAACCTCACAGTCATGCCTGTGTCGCTAATGGGTTCTGGTTGTTTGCTGTCCCATGGCTGAATTGGTGACTGTAAATATGTTTCTTGGCTGCGTCGAAAAAAAACTTAAACAACACCCGCGAAAGTTTAACTGGTCTATTTATTGTTGCGCATAAGGATAATCTGCATTGGCCATTTGTAGTTAACAACAACAATTCCAATTACAGACTGGGAGAGAGATACTGCTTTGAGATTACAGGAAGCTATCTATACTGAAATATACGGTCGTCCAACATTTCCGAAATTAACTGCACTACCTTCGTGGCAACGGACAACCTTGATCGTCTGTTCTAGGCCCTCTGCATTGGTCGTCAGTCTGACAAGAATGGAGGCACATGTCGCTCAACTGATTCCACATTCTGCTATTAACTACCGCCAAAAGCAGCCTTTTATAGGGTACAGGAAGAAGATCCTAGAAGATTAAATTATGTCACAGCTCGACACTGACCGATCGTGTGAAAGTATTGTGATTTAGTCGTGATGTCTGACATGTATTTGGAATCAGCGCTACATCTGCACCTAGAAGTATTCATTATCATATATCACTATTCACTCTCTTTAACAGAAGATTTCTACAACATTTATATCAAACTATAACCTTAACGTGTTGAAATTACATTTTGAAATATCCGTTGCCTGGTTCTGTTTGCGTATATTATTCATCTAGAAAAATTTCTTCCCTACTTGGTGTATGAAGTAAAATTCAGCCTCACAAGGTACACGTATTTAGATGCCAAGATGCATATGCGTATCTGTCTATATATATATATATATATATATATAT
>NC_068981.1:39563262-39568721 GCF_001194135.2 Octopus bimaculoides
GTAGTATATTGTCAACTTAATGTGACAATCCCAATAAGGGAATACACTACTGCTGTTTAGCCCTAGGAAGCTGGACTGCTTCCTGTCGGCCTTGACACAATTACTGTGTCCTTAAGTTTGTGAAGGGGAGACAAGCTCCCCCACCCAGCCTAGCCAGCATTCAGGGACATGTTTCTGAGTCTTTGCTCGTCATCAGCCTGAAGTAGCTTGCCAGTCGGATAGAGAGGCCTGTTTCTAAATCTCCCAGGGGAGCTTGTCTCCACTTCACAAACTTAAGGACACAGTAATTGTGTCAAGGCCGACAGGAAGCGTTCCAGCTTCCTAGGGCTAAACAGCAGTAGTGTATTCCCTTATTGGGATTGTCACATTAAGTTGACAATATACTACAACTTTGTCGCTCCACTACTGCTTAAATCTCTCTCCACATCTGCCACCCCACTTTATTTCTCACACTTATGCTTTGGTAAACTTACTATCTATCATGCAAGCTCGTACTCTCTAGTGTATAAATATTTGCTCTCACTTAATGAAACACAGAACATACTTTCATATCATACATAGACTTTCTTTCTAACTCATATTCTTTCTCTCGTTCTCTCTTTCTCTCTCTCTCTCTCTCTCTCTCTCTCTCTCTCTCTCACACACACGCACAGACACACACACACACACACACACACACAGAATCATTGGTTCGTAGACTTAATTTCTCACCTGGTTAATACTCCTACTTGAACCTCTTTAATAGAGTCTACTCTGTGGGAAGTATACTGGCCAGGTCTACTGTCTGAGGATAATTTTCTGCATTTTTCTTACCAGTTCACATGTTCCTAAGAGTGTCACGACGCCTCTCTTTTTCTCCTGAAAATATCATGTAAGAACGTACAACACATGCTCCCCCAAATACATATATTTTCATCCCATCCCGCTCTCTTTCACTCTCTCAAACACACGCATATAGAACTACAGTTTTTAATATTCTCTACGTCTCATGCACTACATACTCACAAGTACACATATTCCTACGCATATAAATTGTCTTTCACATGTAAACTCGCGCATGCGCGCTGCGCGAACACACAATATTTTACGCTTACGTACACAGTGTACATTGTCGCATGTCACACTCGCTTACACACGTCATGTCTAATAAACAAAACCATTCTGCCAGTTTTTGTTTTCAGTCCAATGACCTACTACCATCCCTACCTCCATCGGAGCCACCACCGTAGACACTACTGCCGCCACCACCACTGCTAGCACCACCGTCGCTGTTGCCACAACACCACCGCCACTATTACCAACCCATCAAAGCAGATTTCTATCCGTTAATCAAACTCCATCGGCTATTGACTGTCATATATTTTATATTTGCATCGACGCTGGTCTCTTTTTAATTCCTTTCTCACTATCATCGTCATCGTCATAGTCAATTTCATCATCAATGTCATCGTCATCATTGACGTAATTCTCAGAAGAATCCGTGCAACAAAATATGACGAAGCTGGACGTTTAAATTACAGATATGATCCACCTGACGGGCTTCCACACGGTTTCTATCAACCAAATTTTACTCACAGGGTATAAGTCGACCCGAAGTCATGTAGAAAATGACAATCGACAAAGATGCCTAGCTGTGCAATAGAACCTAAGACTTAGTAATTCCTAAGCTTTTGGTTACACAGCGCCTACGCATATACACACACATACACACATACACACTCTCACACACATACACATACGTATTCACCCAAACATACACACGTGCACACACACACACACACACACGCACAAACCATTCAAAGCGCTCTCATATCGCTTTATATCCTTTTAAATAAAGAAAAGAATATTAGTTAATGCATTGTATTCTACATGAATGGAACATCTATCGGCCTCAACACTCAGTAGTAATGTGTACAATGAGGAAACCACCAACTCATTGAGTAATAGTTTCGGTGGCTGAGTACAATGCTTACTTTAGCTCGATATTGCTTGATTCTAAGGGCAAGATGAGCTAAAATTAATTGTTGTTAGACACTTGCAATGAGGGTGAAGGCTCTGTCTTGCAGAAGCTCCACTAATTAGTAAATAAATGTATTCCAATTTGGTCGAAATAATTATGTGGATGAAACGTGGGACGTTACAGTCGTTGTTATTGTTGCTTTTTTCAGTCCAGATTAGCTATAATCGAGTAGAGCTGTGATTAAATGTATTCAAAACAATATTTCAAGTTACTTCTTGTCATTGTATCCCAAAATGTAGATTATCCAAAATATATCCATTGTTATATGTATCTTCAATGCAATCCTCAGCCTCAGTCAGTATCAGTATTGCTGTAACAAGTAAGCATGTGATGAAGTTGGCTATTTGAATCATAGGGTAAAATATCAGTCGACATGTTTCAGTTTTCGTTTATCTGACTTTATTCACAAGTCTTAGTCGAGGCGATGTTAAATGGCGTTTATCTAAGAGGTCACGCGATTGGATTTAACTCAGAACTGCATGGCAGCGAAGAGAACTTTGAAACAATTTCACCTTGCTTCGTCTAATTGATCAACTAGAATACTTACTGTTATTTTAGAGGTATGGAGGAAACCTTAGAAGGAAGAAATAATGTGGCTGAGATAATCAAATATATCGAAATTATAAGCGTTGACCGGGGTCTAAACAGAAATAGCCAAAACAACATACTTTCCAGTTCCTTTGCGACATGCATATCATGTCGAAAAATTGCTATTATATATTTAATTGTGTTGTGTTAATTAAAAGAAATGAATGATATTAAATAATTGTTTTTACTTTGTGCAAATTTATGAGAAGTCTTTACATAAGAATATGATTATTTTCACAAGACGAAAGCATTTCCTAATTATTTCTATTTTAATTTGTTAATAAGATATGAAAAAATAACTTTATGTATTCATTGAGCACCCCCACACATACACATACACATATGCACATATATACTTGCACATTTTCAAACACACACATATAAATATATAAATATGTGTGCATGTGTATGTGTGAGTGAACATTTATGTATGTGTAAATATATATATGTGAGTGTATGGCTTGTATCTAAACGTCTACACACATAAGCATACGTATATATATGTAGTATAATATGCTCTTAATCTGCATACATATGCGTATACATACGTATTATTTTAATTTGCTTTCCATTTCATTTCCATTCACTTTTATTGATTTTGTATTTTTTTTTTTTTGTGATTTCATTAACTAGTTTATATTTTCTTCTATTTCTAAGCTGGGTATATCTATGATTAATTAAAACTTCGTGATAATGGGTTGTTTTATGCATACAATAATGCATACTAATTAGACTTATATCACAAAAGTTTATAAATATCTTTAATGTGAATAGTATTAATACTTTTATGCAACTGACGGAGATTTTTTAAATTCTATAATGTGATAATTGTGATAGTGAACTGTAATAAAATAGCGAATACTATACAATACAACTTTAGTTTGGTGCTCTTTGATTCTAAGAACTAGACAAGCTAAAGTTAACAGTCTTTCACTCACAACGGGGTCTCTCTCACGCAATCTTCGCTAATTAGTTGCCAAATAAATTTACTCCAATTTGGTCAAAATATTTATATTAATTAGAGACAAGTCATTGTACTTGTTGCTCTTCTAGCTTTTTCTTCCTCGATCGGCTTTCATCGAGTAGATCTATGATCAAAGCTATTCAAAACAAAACTATTCCATCCTGTTTCCAGTCAGAGTGTTTCAGATATTACATTATCCAATTTGTCTATCTTTCCATTCTTTAAACGGTAGCTGAAAGGGCCAGACAAAGTGACAGAGTCTCTTGCAATAAACAGCATAGATAATACGTAAATGACGAGTAGGCCATCCGTTGTTAGCTTCACCAGTTATCTTGTTTTACATGTTGTTATATACTGGATCTTTTGCCTGGAGATGAGATACATTCAGTTTGTCCTTTACTACTGCAATGTATATCTTTCGTAAGCTGATGGCTAACATAAGAAACTGTATGAAAAGATAAACACCGTTCCATAGTTTTCAATTCATGATACGTTCAATTCAGTAGAGAAATACAGAATTTTTACATACATTACGAAGTAGTGCTTTATAGTGTATACTGTATAACTTCTGTAAAATTAAGAGATTCAGTCAATTTCAGTAGGAGTTGAAAACAGCTCAAAAATATTTACAGTTTGAAATCTGTGTCAGCACCCTATGAGGATATACATTCATCACCTTAGCTTTTTTTTATACTATTAAAGATCGATGTGAAGGCGCGCGGCTTAGTGGTTAGGGTGTTCGGCTTACGATCGTAAGATCGTGATTTCAATTCTCGGTGACACGTTGTGTCCTTCAGCAAGACACTTTATTTCATATTGCTTCAGTCCACTCAGCTGGAAAAAAAACAAGTAGTATCTATGTTTCAAAGGACCAGCCTTGTTACATTCTGTATCATGCTGAATCTCACTCAGAACTACTTTAAGGGTACGCATGTTTGTGGAGTACTCAACAACTAGCACGTTAATTTCAGGAGCAGGACGTTCCGTTGATCGGATAACCTGGAACGCTCGTTGTCGTAACCGACGGAGTACCAGTATAAAGATAGATAAATGTGATGCAAAGAGGAAGACTCTAGATGATCGCTTTTCAATGAAAATGTCAGACGAATCTAACTAAAAACAGATTCAACTATCATAAACGTAATTTTCTTATAAATCTAAGAATGGTGAAGTGAAATGACATGCTTGTTTTATAGAAGAAATGAGGTGATATCGCTTTTCAGGCAATGATAAATGATAAATTCAGTTTAAAATCTGGTCCAAACGGCCAACTGAGTAAATGCTCGATGGTGAAATAGTAGAGGAAATGTCAGTAGGTGCACAGAAATGCTAACAAAAACTAAGAAAGAAATTAGAGTAAGAAAAATCAACTCCAGGATTTGAAGACACATTATATAAAATACAGAAGCCCAACGGAATAAGATATTAAGTAAGAATTTATGAAGTAAACTAATGGATAATTTTAGTGAAATAAAATACGACTTTGTGATCGATATCAAATGAATGAACCAATGAAGCTGGAAAACAAGATATAATTAAGCGAAAAGGGATACGATTATGCACTCAACCAACGAATACTGGATAACAATTGGATTGCTCAACGTAAAGAATTGCACAATTACGTAATTATAAATAAGCAGAATATGATAACAAAACTAACAGGTAGAATAAGACCAACCGAGGAATAAGTAAATGAAAAGTGATATGACAAGGAAAAAAAAAAACAGAAACATGAAATATAAAAAAACAAAGATCATCTTGCGGCTAGACTACAATAATGAAGTTAATGAAGGGTGAACAGTAAATAAATTAATAAATAAAAGCTTAAAACAATACATGCATACATATATATATATATATATATATATATATATATATATATATATA
>NC_068981.1:39572745-39586015 GCF_001194135.2 Octopus bimaculoides
TTCTAAACCAGCTGTTTTGCTTTCATACAGGATATTCACCCAGTCACGCTATACTAAAGATTACTGCAACTTTCATTTAATGTCAACTACATTGTAATGGTTGAAAAACGTGAAAGCGTTTTTATTGATCTGAATTTATGTCACAGGGCAACTGTTGATTCATTCCAATCAATTGATATCTTGTTATCGTAGCGTCGTCAGAGTATTTGTTAATACCCTAATGTGTGTGTGTGTGTGTGTGTGTGTGTGTGTGTGTGTGTGTGTGTGTGTGTGTGTGTGTGTGTGTGTGTGTGTGTGTGTGTTGGAAAACTGAACTATTTATATGTCTGGCTTATATAGTAATATAATTTTAATCGCTAGAATGTATTTCAGTTATAGTACAGTATACAAAAATGCTTGTTTGTGAGTATTTCTCAATGAAGGAGTATGAGAGTGTATATGAGTCTGTATGTGAGCATGTGTAATTACGAGAGTCAAATGAAGGAGTTCGCTCATATAGTTTTCAATGTTTTATTAATTTTATTGCATATCTTTTGGAATTCATCATAGGTTGTAATAATATCGAAATATAACTGAACATGCTCATATGGTTTAAATAACCAAGTAACTATTCAGTATTTTATATGCACACACACAGACTCAATCACAATCACAATCACACACACTCACACAAACACTTGCATGTACTGTAAAATTATAGTCGATTGCTACAAGAGTATTATAGTTTGCTCCTACAAGTTCGTCGCAGAAATACTAAAAAGGTACCGTTATTAAAATCACTAGCTGTGCGATCGGCCTACACTAAATTAGGACTTGTTTATAGCGTGGAACTTGAAAATCAATATCAGTACCAATCTAAACCGCTAAATTTTCTAGGTATCTCACTACAAATAACCAGGCAATAACGAAGATATGAAGTTAGTAAATATATCAACCTAGGGAGTAGCAAACCTAACCATTTATAAGGTTATTTTGAACCATGATCTCATCACTAATTGCAACAATACAAAACTAATCGCAGGAAGTCGTAAGGTAGCTTGTCGGAAAATCATTTATTGGTTCCTGTATAGTTCGTGGAGAGTTTGTTGGATTGTTACGTTGTTATTAACCTGCCTCGTTATATGTTTATTGTATGGAGAGAGAGAGAGAGAGAGAGTGAGATAGATAGATAGATAGATAGATAGATAGATAGATAGATAGATAGATAGATAGATAGATAGATAGATAGATAAAACTTCCTTGGAATTTGCTACACTGGTCTCAGAAGCATTTTGGTTGCTATCAGTGTAATTAATAATCCGAGTAGAGAAACTACAATTTTCGAAATAGTTTACCATAAGTACTCTTTTCCTTGCTGAATTTGAAAGTGATGTTCATATCTGCAGGGCAGCTGACATGTATGACTAGACAAAATGACCAGAACAAATAATGCAAGGCAACCAGTGTGACGTTCTTACACTTCCACTGCTACTGAAGTTTGTTCCTTAAAGGAAAATAACAAAGGTTAATGTCAATGTTATTTAAACTCCGCCAATTCGACACTTTGTGACTGTAGAGAATACGTGCCTGTGTACGTGTGTTGGCAGTGCTGATTAGACGTGTATAACACCCACAATCATTAACAAAGCTTCGTTTTAGATTTACAGTCCTTTATGAGATTGTTACGCATTGAACTTGCCCTAGATGTTAAATAACCAAAGTTATTAAAATGCAGGTTTTTAAAAATATAATTCAAATATGCCTCCGTAGTAATACATGACAACATTTTCTAAAGTTTTCCGATTACATGCATTTGAATGGATTAAGTTTAAATGGCCTCCATTGAAAACTTTACTTTTTACATCAGTTTATATAACTTTGATTTTGCGAATAAGAATATGCAATTGATACTAATATCATTCTTTATAGATGAAAGTTGGACTGCACAGATTTTACTGACGAATAGCTAATTTTCAAGGAAGAACAGAATTTGAATAAAAATATATGACTATATTATAAGTTCTCTTTACAATTTCACTTACTGACAGCTAGATATTTACGTAGAACAAGCACAATTTTCACAGCTTTTCATATAATCTGAGCTAACTTCTTGTTCTCTTTAGTTCTTGTATTGTAATTCTATTGGATGTTAGTTAAATGTAAATTCTAAAAGTATGTTAGCTAAATAACTCAAGACAGAATTCGATATACTAAGGTTTAGTAGATAACATCCAACAATAATTATAAATCTAAAGCTGGACTGGTTAACTATGCATATGCCGTAGAAGACGACCAGATGAGATTAAAACACAATCAAATTAGCATTTTCGTTTGAAGCTATTCCATTCTGGTTCCCCTGCTAATATCCTTGCGAAATTCAAAATGGCCATACACTCTATTTTCTATCAAAATAAACATAGAGCGTTAGGATGAAAGAAAAGTAATTAATGTTGCAACAGTATTAAAAGCACAATGTTCTCCTGTAGTATGACTGGAAAATGAACTTAAAACAATGACTGTGTTTAGCAATGTAAATTATTTTAATTTATATACCAAATATAAGTATTACGCATGATATATTTAAGGAAGGTAATATTTTAGCTATATGTCCTCATTAAGTTAATACCTTTGTCACAATTGTAAGTTTTATAGCGAGAAAAAACAAGTAGTGTCAGAAAAATAGATTTTGAATCTTTTACGACTCTCCTACACTTATTCTATGGCCATCTATTTTCATCATCTTTTCATGATTTTGCTTGTATTTATGAAAGTTATTAATTATATTTTTCACGTTTTACTAGGATATGAATCTTTATGTAATATTGGTTCCAAAATTTGGCACAAGAGGAAGGGGTAAGTCGATTAGACTGACCTCAGTACTGAACAGGTACTTATTTTATCGACCCCGGGAAGATGAAAGGTGAAATAGACTTCGGCTGCATTTGAATTTAGAATGTAAAGACGGAAAAAATACCGCTAAGCATTTTACCTGACGTGCTAACGATTCTGCCAGCTCGCCGCCTAAAATCATATGTAGGCACAGGGCCCGAAATTTTTGGGGAGGGGACGAGTCGATTAGATCGACCTAGTACGCAACTGGTACTTAATTTATCAACCCCGAAAGGATGAAAGGCAAAGTCGACCTCGGCGGAATTTGAACTCAGAGCATAATGACAGACAAAATACTGCTAAGCATTTCGCCCGGTGTGTTAACATGTCAGCCAGCTCGCCGCCTTAAAAGCATATATAATATTAATAATATTCCTAAGCTGGCAGAATCAAGAGCACTTCGGGCAAGATGTTTAGTGGTATTTCGTCCGTCTTTATGTTCTGAGTTCAAATTCCACTGAGGTCGACTTTACCCTTCATTCGTTCAGGATCGATAAGATAAGTAGCAGTTGAACACTGGGGTCAATGAAATCGGTTCATCCCCTCCCCCGAATTTAATGGCTTTGTGTCAAAGTTTGAAACCAATATTTATAGCATTCCTGTAGTGAACATGCTGTATCTGCTCAGGTATTAATCATTAAAAACAGAAACTGGTTTGTAGACAGTTATTATTGCTTAACTCATTGTATCAGTGATTATCACAATAAAAATTGCATTACAATACATGCATATAAGAAAGCCTATACTTTCTTTCATAGCTTTTAAGTGATACTTATTTACTGTCTTAAAAACGAAAAAAACTTGTGTCAAATATAAACATTAAAGGGTAAAGAAAAATGATGGGCACTCTAAATGTGAAATTGTTGTGGTGGGCCACAAGAATGATGGGAATGAGACAGCAAAGTGGCTTTAATGAATCTATATCTGCGTATGCAGGTTGGCGCTCAAATGACAAAGTATATATTCACGATACAACCTATTGCAGCATTCCCTACAATTATGTCATATAGGCAATGGTTTCTCGGTTGCAACCTAAATGTAATTAAACACGCTTATATTCCAATAAAACTTATATTATGTCATCCAAAATAATACGTGTACACATATACACACACAGACACACATACACAAACACGCAGGCACGCGTGTACACACACACACGTGCGCGCGCGCGCGTATACAGGCTTGTTTGTATGTGTTCGTAGACCACAGTAAGAAAAAAACATTCAGAAGAAGCTGCATGACATCCCAATTGCGAAGTTAACTTCTTATCCATTTAGTCATGTAGAATGTTCTCTCACCCTCTATCTACCCCCAATCTTTCTCTCTCATTATACACACTGACAGACACTCTCTCTTTCTCTTTCACACGAATATTTATAACTGAATGTGTGGGAGTGTGTGCATGAGTGAGAGGACTACTCATACGGTTGCCACAGTTGCGTAAGTAATGTTTTATATGGTCATGTGTTAATACTTTAAGTTCAAAATGTCAATATGCTTAACGCTTCTTCTCATGTGTCTTCATGTACGTTCATTTTTCTTTAAGCTTAATTTTACATTATATAAGCTGCTACACACTTCAGTAGAACAATTTAATTTTCTATTTGAATTTTATGGAAAGAACCACCGAAATAATTATTATTTAGGGCGTATTTATGCATGCACATAGCTCACTCACAAAATAAGCTCATACATTCAAACATCAAACATACACACACACACATTTATATCTATATATAAGTTAGTTAGCGCTAATATCAGTTGTTTCCTCTTGGACAACATCTGCTTATTCCAATATTCCAATATTACAATCAATATGTATTCATAGATGGTGCTGTATGTGAGTCAAAATACATATCAAAATTAAGAATTATGGAAAAACTGTTTGGAGAGCTAATTTATAACAAAATAGAAAAATGGAAATCTTTTGGTATTATTTACTCTCCATTACACGTGTTTCATTTGCTAATAGGAATCACAAAGATTTACATGTTAGATAGACATGTGAAAAATTTCCTATTAGAAACTCTTCAGGTAAATAACAATTATAATATTTTAACTGTTTTTTAAAAATATTTTTGTGATACCTATTAGCAAATAAATCACATGTAATGGAGAATAAATAATACCAAAAGATATCTATTTTCCTACATATATATATTCTAGAATTTTAAAGTATCTCTGAAAGATGACAGAGAACAACATGTTAGTTTCTATATGTCGTGAAATAATATATTGTTACTCAGAGTAAGGATTTTAGTATTAGAATTAAAGGTTCTTTGCACGTAGTCGTTTAATTGTGGAACCGTGGAAGTCATCAACAATGCTTTGTCGAGATTATTTCTTAATTAATGTTTAGAACTTTCAGTTAGCTTTTAATATGTTAGTCAAAGAAAATATAACAATGAATATTGGTTTCAAAGTTCTCTAAAATATCGACAACATTAATTTGGTTGAAATATTACTTGTTTGTGCAGGTTAAAAGCATATAGACAAGAAATAAATTCGACTGACATGAAATACGTGGGAGATGGGATTGATTGAAATTGTTAGAGGATGTCTTTTAAGTTGTAGAGAATGTCTTTTAAGCTGTAGAAACAGATGTGAAGCTTAATTGTTGTACCTGAGACATACAGTTAGAAACTTTTAAAGAAATGTTTGATTTTGCATCTAATGGAAAGGATAAGGCTGGAAAGAGAAACAAAACAGAGTTTCCAAGAGTAGTGGAAGGTGACCTCAAATGGGAGGACCAGAGTAGACTCTACTAATGGCCCTGAAAGAGCCAGGTTGTAGTGCTAAATCAGCTGACGGTTTGACACCAGGGATTTTTTTATTTTTTGCTGTTGTAGTTTTACTTATATGGTATCAAATCATTCTCCGGCAAAATAAGTTAAAGAGATGATTGTGGAGAAGTATATAATTAATCTTGCTTTAGCAAAATATTTTGGGTCATGATTTCTGCTTATTTTCAGGTTTTAAGAAAGTGTGGAATGTGCTTGCTCTTACGGAGAAAGTGACTATGAAACTAAAAGTCTATATCGGCACAAAATAATAAAATATATTTGTTGTATGGTATATTTTAGGATAAGATTTGTTTGATAAAAACATGACCAGGGCTGTAGTTGTTTTAATTGGTTTAATGTAAATCAAGGTAAACCATGTTCGAACAGAACTATGGTGAAAACTTTACTAATGTTACAGTTGAGTCTTCAGATATATGTATTTCAATGTGTCATGATATAAATTCGAATAGATTTGGCAGGTAATTTTTGTACATCAGTCTACCATGTAGAAGTTCTTTCATTGGATTAGGCATTTAGTATAGCATGAGACGTGATCCTGCATTATTTTTCTGAAACTCTTTAATTAACCTTATTTTGTATAAAAGGCAAGCTTCAATTTGTTTCAAATTGATATGATTTAAAATATTCTTTGTTCTCTCATTTTAAGTCTCTCATTTAACCACTATTTCACATTTGAGAAAACCATGTTCTAAAACGTAATACATGCATACACACACACACACATTATATGCGCGTGCATGTATGGATTACCACCCACCCTGGGTATATATCTTATATATCTTTCTTTAAACTTTCAGCACATGTGTAGCTGGAAAATAGTTAATTGGAAGAGTTATTGCGCATGTGTCCCTAGTGAGAGGAATATACTTCTCTTAGTATTTGGATGAGAAACCTTTTCGCATAAACCGACGCCCGATAATTAACATCACAATTTCTTTGTAAAATTATATTTGATGTATAATTTTTAATATCAGATGACATCCTGTGAAGTTGACATGTTTTCCGTTTTACGATTTCAATAAAGATTAAAACTATCTTGTGTATATATAATATTTTCTTGAGATTTGTTTAACCCTCAATTCAATGTTCCAAATAAATACACATTTACCGGATTCTCTTCGAAATTGTTCACTTATCAAACCGTGAAAAACTATTGTAGATATATAAATTGCTATAGTCATAGACAGAAATATACCTTTAAATCGTGTTTCTATTTCAATTTATCAAGCTAACAATAAGTTACATCCTATTTCGCTTGTGAATAAGCATAATTTCTTACCGTACACTTATTTCAATAATTTTCCGTTCAATTTCCGAAACAGAATGTATTATTATTTTTAAGCTATCCCTTGTCACACTACAACAAAAACGCCATTATTTCTTGAGTAGTAACACAGAACTGAATAATTTGTCAGTGCACTTCATATTGAATATTGGCTGAAACCATTTCAACACTGATTGTATTTAAAGCCAAAAACTGAACAAAAATTTAATCGCATTCAACTTACCAAAACATGTTTAAAGAGCGTAATGTCGGATATCCGTGCTTGGAATGCTAAATAATTATTATAAATGGACTGCTCAATTTGCTCAAAAGATATTCTTTTGTATATAATATTCAGAAACATATATTTATTTTCGTTTACTTAAATAGAATATTTTGTATTTCATGGTGTAATATATTTCTGTTAGTTTAAATTTGGAAATAATGTTTTTCTTTCCTTAAACAAAAATTTAAATATTTTCATCTAAATCTTAACGTATGCCAGTTAATTCTACCTATTAATTTCAAGTGTCAATATAATACAAAATATTGATTTCTTTTGACAAAGAATATGACCAAACAAAATATCGAATTTGACAAGGAAATCCTGTGCAACAAGATCTAAATAAATTTCATTTTCGTAAAATATATCAAATTTTTCTTTGATTAACTACTTTTTTTTTCAACAATAAAGACTTAGAACGTTTTCAAAGAAGCAAAATGTTATTTTCATTTGGCTTAGAAAATTTAAAATTATGCAGCATTCAATTCGTATATCTTGCAATTCCGCTAGTATGAGTTTCTAAATTTCTATGTCGTTTTAATACCTCCGAATTAACATTATGTTTTAAATTCTTTGATGAAGCCTTTATTTTTGCAGCTCTCTTTTTACCCTACTCTCTTTCTAAATTGACCAAAGTTAACAATAGCGTAAAATTCCTACCAAAAGTTTTCAGCGTATGGTTTATTTCTAATAGCAACACATTTGTAACGTAGAAGCATTGTCATTTGAACGACAGTTATGCATCAAATTTGCAGACACCACAAAGATACTGATATCTAATAGGAAATGGTTAAACACTAAAAATTCAAACATTCGAAACAGATACCAGCAATATAAATACATTAATACTATGAGCCTATAAATACGATTACTTGCCTCCCCGATCGTTTTACAAGAGTAGATTGCTTTCCCTACACCCCACAAAGCATACCACAATCTAATACGTAGACATAACACCTCACATTTAGCTTCAATATTACATCAAGCACCTGGAACACTACATCCAAAATTTTATGCAAGAAAGCATAAAATTCATTTTGTTTCATGATAGAAACCAGAAGTACAAATACGCTAAAACTATAAACATATCAATACGATTACCAACTTCCTCAGTGAGTGCCACCGGAAAACATCAAATACAACTAACCATCATACCAGTAGCATAAAAATATCACATGCACAGAAGACAAAAAACATCCATAATAACATTGCAAAATTTATAGCACATGTAGGGAACATAGTTAAAAAGAAATAAATTAACGAACAGACAGCACATTTATTACAAACGTTAGTTTACAAACCATATATCTGATGCATCATGGATTGCGTCAAAGCCTACAACAAATGTCGACGAACTAAAGACACACAATAAGGCACTTCGCATATTTACAAGTTGTGGAGCATACCACCTAGAAAACAAAACTTAACATTCTTGAGATGTGACTACCTGGATGTTTCGTAATTCATGTGACTATATATTTAACATTATTAAAGCGCAGAAGTGCCTGGAACTTTTACACTGAAACAATTTCACTCAAATTAGTCCAGACGATGCGGAAATTACAAACAAAAGCAGCATAAATAACACAAATCATTTCAAACATTATTTTGGAGACACATTTCACTTATGTAAACACAGAGGAACATTAATTATTGCTCTCTGACTAATAGCCTTATTTGGTGCCGCTAAAGTTGAACTAAATCCAACAAACAGAGAAATACTCGACAGAGAAAAAATGCAACATAAGTAGGCGCGTGTGTGGCTGTGGGGCAAACATCTTACTCTATGGAGTTAGGAAGCCCCATGCTCCCAGGTTCAGCTCTACTGTGTGGTACCTTCGGCAAATGTCTTCTACTGTAACCCTATGTCAACCAAAGACTTATGAGTGGATTTGATTGACGAAAACTGAAATAAGCCCGTCGTATATTATCATATATGTATATATCTACATGTGTATATGTGTGTGTGTATGTGTGTGTGTGTGTGTGTGTGTTTGCTCTCCCCCACCACCAGCACTTGAGACCGGTGTGCATTTGTATACGATCCCATAACCAAGCAGTTCTACATAAGAGGCCGGTAGAGGTACCAGGCTTCAATTGAAATTCTTCAAAGCAGTGAGCAGGCAAAGCTGCAGTCCAGTAACTGAAACAAGTAAGGGATAATTGATAATTGATCTCTAGGCGGCCATTCTTTATTCCACAGAAGCTTTTGTAAGACAGAGTGAGGATTTGATCCTCAACTAGTCGGAGGTACGATATCGATGAAGCACAAGAACGCATCTAGCTATGTTAATAATATTTTACCTTCCATATGTTTATTGACAGGTGCTAAACAACACTTTCAAAGGTCAAAATTTACTGCGGGTAAAATCTCGAGTAAAATGGAATTGCAATGTGATCTTGAATTAAAAGAGTAACCTAAGATTAAAATTTGACAAGACGCTGAGAAAATTAATGATCAGTTTTACTTAGTGCCATCAAGGACAATATCTCATACGATATCAGGCTAGTTTTCCTTTCCTTGAAAAGGAAATACCCAATTAACCAATTTCAATATGAAAATTTTAATTTAATTTAATTCAATTTCTCTAATTGAATAATTGTATATGGAAACGGCTGTAGGGATAAGAATTTCATATTATATTGATTTGAATATCTTTGTATAAACTGATGTCTATATGTCAATTTCTTCATTTTCTTCTTTTTTCTCATTCGTATGTACATATACAATATGAGTGTGTGTGTGCGCGCGCGCCTGTGTGTGTGTGTGTGTGTGTGTGTGTGTGTGTGGAAAGAGACAGAAAAACACAATAAATATAGAGAGTGAAAGAAGCATATGCTTTATTAAATTACTAAGTATAGAATATTCTCTACATAAATTTATCACATTCTACGTCAGAAGTATGAAAATATTTTATACTTTTAAATTATCAGAATTTCTTTCTAATGGTGAAATATGAAATTTTATCATGTATTAGAAGTTAATCTGCTAATAAATAAACATGGCTGTCAGTAAAATATCATAAAAGTGTTTTATATGACTTCAAAATTTAATAAAGAAGATAAGCAGTAAAAGATGGATATAAAAAATCGATTTTACGAACTGTACCTATTGAATATCACATTATATCGAATTAAAGCCTTGCTACGTAATTACTTTAGAAACAAATACTGAAAATTTGGAAAATGCAATATGCTCATCGCTGTTAATATAAACACAATAAATTGTCGAAAATGACATTTAGTTACTAAAGTAGTATTCATGTTATTTCACCTGTATTTTTATGCAAAATGAAAACATGAAGCTATTTATTACTAAAATTCAGCTTATTTCCATTTTCATCTGGCGAGTAACACAAAATAGATATCAAATATATGATAACGTGAGTCAGCAGCTCACTTTCGAGTACTGGTTTGAACGGTTTAACTTTCAGTAATACTGCACTTTTCAGAAATAAATAATTGACACATAATTATGCTTCACCATCTCAAAATGCGGTCTTTTAAGGAGCGTCCTTTCTAGCCTCTAAAAATTCTTACCCTCTGGATTGGGGTGCATCTCAAGAGAGTCTAGCAATTGGTACTACATATTCGCACACTTCCCCAAGTACCATCAGTACATACATGGGGCTAACTACGCTATAAGATATCAATTTCTCATTAGCAGACCTTAAGTTCTTGGCAGCTTCCATCATATTTGACATGAAGTTTTATTATGCTGGTTATTTTTACTGTCATTCTACCTCTAAATGGAGAGAAACATAATGGAAAGCGTTTGAACATCCACGAAAAAAATTCTTCCAAGATTCATACAAAAAGAATGAAGATGCAGGGAATGCTTTCAGATTCTATGGATTTTTGATCAGGGAAAACGAATGTTAGGAAGAATAAAAGTGACTGTATATTGTAGTAGATGTACAAATTTAATCTTAAGCAATCGAAACTTCAGGAGTCGATTTCCAAACTCAGAGATAAGTTTGATATGGGGTATGACGTTTGAAGATATTTCAATTTCTCCAAATTGAATCAATGAGAACTCTTCGTGTGAAAATAATTATTTGAGAGATATTCACGAAATTTCAGTTCTCAATACAATTACAAGTTTTTTCTCTACGTGCTTATACATAGCTGAGATTGTGTTTGACTTCATAAATATTATTCCAATCTAACGCCTAGTATTGAATACATTCTTTTGCTTAACAGTGTTTAACACTATCTGACATTATCATCCAGTATGTTTGTGTATGTAAGTGTATGTGTGTATGTGCGTGCGTGTGTGAGTATGTATGTCTGCATGCTTATGTATGTAGGCATTTTTGCATATTATGCAAATGAGCGCGTATATATATGTATATAGATACATACATATGCGTTTATATATTAACGTATTCACAAGCGGGAGCACAATAAGTATTATGTTGAAATTTCAAGTAGATTAAAAGATTCATATGAATCAAGTTCAGAACAATATTGCTACTGGAAGAGTGAGTCAATTGCATAACAATTTAGCTGTTGAGCACTTGCTTTGTTTGAACGTGAATCTATCTTCCTTTATGAGTTGCTATCTTTGCAAATGCTAGCAGTAAGACACATTGTTAAACGCTAAAAATAACAAACATTCATGCCGAAATATAATCATACGAGTAAAAATACAAAGGGAAACGGTATTTTATGCAAGATGAATTCTTCAAATTTATAGCGAAAGTAAAATATGACGTTATAGTAAAAGTAAAATAAGATTCATGACTTTTCTAATAAATATTAGTATAAAACAGAGATTTCAAACTGTTCAAACTAGAAGTTAAATCTGGATCACAGATTCGGTTCACTAAGAATCAACTGCCACGACTTACTGCCCATATTACATCATATATATGTACTTGTTTGTATATATGTATGTATGCAAGTTTGTGTGTGTGCGTTTATATACGTATGTAAACAGCTAGCTGTGTAGCATGCAGGATCGGTAATCAAGTAACGGGATACGTTCGATAATATAACTTAGTATCCCCATCTCTTTCTCCCTCAGTTTTCTGTTCGTTGTTTCCTCTTACCCGCCCGTATGTGTGTGTGTGTATGCGTGTGTGTGCGTGCGCGTGTCTATGCATACGTATATGCATAAAGGTACATAAATACAAGATGCATATATATATATATATATATATATATATATATATATATATATATATATATATAATATATATACATATTTATGTATGTATACAAGTGTATATAATATATATATATATGTCCAGTGAGAGAGAGAGAGAGAGAGAGAGAGAGAGAAAGTGAGCAATGCTATTAATATTTCGATTTTGCTCTTCCATTCTTGTGAAGTCTCTCTGAACTATCTACATTATTCTCTTACTAAAACATTGTTTTATCTATGTAGAACATTTAAAGCAATCTTTTTTCTTTATGTCAGTTTCAGGAACAGACAGTTTAGTAGCGATATTTATAACGGGTGTTGCTGAATTTGTTCAAGTGCTAACAATATGCTGGAACAAGATTTGATGATTTTCAAAAGTAAAAGTCAGCTTCGTATCATAAAATCTTAAAATTGACAACTACTTACGTCTATGACTGTCTTGATCAATATCCCAAACCGAGATTACAAAACTGTATACTCGCCTATTATTCATTTTTAAACCAGTTCACATGAATGAGCTTTTACTCCACGTATAAACTATCTGGAATGTTCATGAGTTCACTGATCGGAAGAAGTGTATTGTTCGAGATATATATACAGTTTTATTACATAGGAATTTCATAAATTTATATTATGAATATCAATGTTAGCCTGCATTTATGGATGGAATTCCCAAATAGTATCGCGTGAATTATTTTCTGGTGATGACCTATTTTTTAAATATTATTAAACATAAACAGCAGAACAAAATCCCAATTTTATTATGTATATAATAACTAATGGACAATAAGAATGTTCATATGTTTATCTTAATAACAGTTATGGCTGTCAGCCAGTAATGTGAAATATTAAAATTATATAAATATATATACATACATACATATATATATATATATATA
>NC_068981.1:39586782-39588247 GCF_001194135.2 Octopus bimaculoides
ATATATATATACATATATACACACACACACACACAAGTGAGTAGACAAACGAAAGAAGGGCACTCAACAAATTTATAGCGAGTTACGTGTATGGATCAAAACACTTTGATTCAAATTGCTCGGTACACTTGAGTTTCAAGCGTGATGGTAGTCTTCAGCCATTTTGAATTTGAACGACAGAAGTTGATTGTTATAACCGTAAATTGGGCTGCAATTGGTCGAGGAAATTCACATGATGTCGTGGTTTAATGTTGGCATCAGTCACGGATTTCCTGTTCACCATGCGGTATTTTTCAATTAACTGTTACCGATGCCAACATCAAACCACGCGACCGCCTGACCTTCCTAGACCAATCGCAGCCCACCTAACGGTAATAACAATCAACTTCTGTTATTCAAATTCAAAATGGCTGAAGACTAGCACCGCGCTTGAAACTCAAGAGTGCCAACAATTCTGAACCAAACAATTTTGATCCACAAACACACACACACACCCACACCCACACACACACATACACACACACCTGCACCCACCCCGCCGTCTCTCGTCTCCCGTTTGCCCTCACCTACCACCCCACCACCCTACCTCTCCAGCGCACCATTCTCCGAGCCTTCCGGCGTCTCCTGTCCGACCCATCCACTTCATAATCTTCCCTAACCGATCCCTCCCATCCTTCAAACGATCCCACAACCTACGAGACCTCTCGGTCCACAGCCTCTTCCCTAACCCAACCTCCCAACTCGGTTCGTTCTCCTTCTCCCGCCCACGCTGCCGCACTTGCTCTTACCTCTCCAACACCCTTCTCCTCACCGGCACCCATCATCGACCCTATCACATCACCGACTCCTTCACCTGCACTTCTACCAATGTCATCTCCTGCATCTCCTGCTCTTTCTCTGCCCTTCTCTATACATCGGGCAAACTGAACGCCGCTTGGCTGACCGGTTCGCAGAACACCTCCAAAACATCCGCCTCGGCAATGACACCCCGG
Organism: Octopus bimaculoides; assembly: GCF_001194135.2. Lineage (NCBI taxonomy): Eukaryota > Metazoa > Mollusca > Cephalopoda > Octopoda > Octopodidae > Octopus > Octopus bimaculoides. The sequence goes on from NC_068981.1 coordinate 39,587,775, forward strand.
TCTCGCGCCATTTCCGCTCAACCGGTCACTCTTTGCAGCACCTGTCTGTGTTCGGATTGTCCTTGCACAGCGGCCATCCGGATTAATCTTCTCCCTTAGCTCCTTTGCGCCACATAGGGTCAATTCTCCTTCCCCTCCTCCCCTCTCCTCTCTCCTCCTCCCACCCACCTTTCTTCTCTCGTTCCAACTCCTACTCTCCTCTTTTCTCTTCACTCCTACCCACTTTCTCCGTTCTTCTACATCGTCACCATCCCATGGCTCACACCCACTCCCATATTCTCCACCTCTACCCCCACTCCCAGCCCTCTTCCACATGCACATACATACTCTCTTATACACACGCACGTACACCTTCGTTTTGGGATCACCAATACATTACTTTATTATCTGTCTTCTTCCTCGCTCTCCTGTGTGGCCCCTCTGGCCAGCATTCGCTATGATAGATCGCTAGCCACTACACATTCATTATTTTC
>NC_068981.1:39588584-39589337 GCF_001194135.2 Octopus bimaculoides
ATATATATATATATATATAATTATAAAATCTGGTAATTAGTCATATATTAATTAATATCGATTAATTATCAGGAGGCCAGCACATCTAAAGAATCAAAGAGATTCAGAAATATTATCTGCAATCTCAGGGGATTAAGGTACATTTTTTTAAAATAACGTCGACCACTAACGTGGACAATTAATGTGCTAGAAATAGATCACATCTTGTGTCTATTAAGACCTAAATTGTTCTCAACATGAAATATAGCAGCATACCAAAAACGTGAGCGGGCAAGACATTTAAAATCACCTAAAAAAGCATTATTAAACAGGAACTAGTTTCGGATTTAACAAATTCTTAGCATTTGTCTACTCCTCATCAGCCTGATTTGTAATTTAACCGCAATCATCAGAATTGTATACAGAGTTGCCCACCGCCATGGGTGCGCGTGCATATGGTTCTGCTAATTACAGCTTAATGGTAAAATTCAAAAGTCTTCGTTTTGGCGCGCTAATTCCAGGAATATATCCGCAGAAAATATTTACTGCGTCTTATATATTCAGTATGAGAACATGGGCAATGGGTAAAATATTATCATAAAATCTGGGAATTAGTCATATATTAATTAATATCGATTAATTATCAGGAGGCCAGCACATCTAAAGAATCAAAGAGATTCAGAAGTTTTTGGTATGCTGCTATATTTCATGTTGAGAACAATTTAAGTCTTAATAGACACAAGATGTGATCTATTTCTAGCGCATTAATTGTCC
>NC_068981.1:39589767-39592035 GCF_001194135.2 Octopus bimaculoides
ATATATATATATATATATATATATATATATATATATATATATAGTAGACAAGAATTCCCTCGTGAGTTTGAAATCGAGCACAAAATATATACCATCGATATAACAAAAAAGGTGGGTTGAAAAAATTTTGATTAATTAAATTTATTCATGCGATGTATAGACTCAACTCCAATATGTGTCATAATTCCTGTTTAAATATGTCATAATTCCAAGAAAATCATGTCACGAACGTTCTCTCTTGCTTACTGGTTTTCGAATTTCATCAGAAACAGCTCTTATCAAATTCCTAACAAATTTAGTCGAACTTTTCAATTCACTATATGTGAAACCAAGCCGTGTGTCTAATCATTATATAGACCGTTCCTCAGTGGCACTTGTATCAGCTACGTTAACATTTGTAATTACATTCAAAACATTTTTCTATATCTACATACTGATAGCTTGGCTGTATTGCCTACTGAGCTGAATATTCCCAGGTATGTCAGTCTCATGATATCGGAACATTTTCATTGCTTTCACTAAGTTCTCGTTAAAAACAATATTTACAAACATTAAGGCGGCGAGCTAGCAGAAACGTTAGCATGCCGGTCGAAATGCTTAGCGGTATTTCGTCTATCTTTACGTTGAGTTCAAATTCCGCCGAGGTTGGCTTTGCCTTTCATCCTTTCAGGGTTGATAAATTAAGTACCAGTTGCGTATTGGCGTCGATCTAATCGACTGTCCACCTTCCCACAAATTTCGGGCCTTGTGCCTAGAGCAGAAAGGAATATTTACAAACATTTGTATCATTTTCAGTTTCAAACCTTCCGGAATGCACCTCGAAGTTTATTTTGTTGTAAAGAAAGCAGCCTGTCTCAGTTTCTCTCCTGAAAGAAATTGTTTGGCTACAGTAGGTTCATATAATATAATAGCTGTAAGACAGTGTTTCGATTAAATATAGATGATACAAAACATTTTATTATGATCAAACACACTGCCCAGTTTAAAGTCGTGCATATGCAGTTTGGTATTTTTAAAACAGTTCTCTCAGTCTCAAACAATAAACTTGGACTCCCGTTTGAAGAGAGGAAATAGTAGTAACTCTGCTTCCTATCTTCAACTTCTACTTACACCGTCGTTAATAGTCATAAGACAGAGACGACGGCTTGTTGCCAGAGGCTACTCCTAAATGTCAAGATTGGTAACTAATTCCTGGGAAGCCTGCTTGTGCATAAACATGAATTTTGTTTTCTTCAGTTTCTGACACTTTAGTTCGCTCCTCTTTGCTACGATAATCCAAAAGAGATTGCTTACAATAATCCTAAAGAGATTTGGTTCCCCACGCCTGAATCGAGTTTACTCTTTGATTACAAGAATATCAAAATAAAAGGAATAATTGAAAACAGTCCAAAAGTGAAATCTTCGAGCATTTTACTTATTTGCTGATCACACTATTATTCTCAGAGAGAACGTATCTACACTACTGTCAGTAAAGTAGATATATTATTACATAGTTTAAACAAAATAATTTTATTCACTTCCAAATAATATACTCTACAAGGCAACTTAGGAATTACAGCCTTGGGTATACAAACAATCGTTATACAACAAACATACAACAAACATCATAGATGTCAAAGCCAACCTACAAATTAAATGCCAGCATCAGAAGACATCAAATGCAAACAGCTATTACATTCAACTACATAAATATTCTCCCCTGCACTCAGGGCACTAAAATATTGTACGATACATGCGCACATGTAGAAGATAGGATAGAGAAGAAAAATGGCACACATGTATATGTAAACACGGGTACCATATGCGTGGAAGCAATACATTTGACCACTTTTGGTTAAATCATTCCACGACACATCACAATAAACTATAAAGAATATTATCTGTAATACGCATCATCATAGGACTATACAACATTCGAACTGTATAAATTGTTGTCTCAGCACACTCCTGTCCCAAGCATTAGATGCTCAATGATCCAAGAAACACACACACACACACACACACACACACACACACACAGACGCGCGCGCGCGCGCGCGCACACACACACACACACACACACACACACACATCGTTGAAATTTACAGAAAAACTAAAGACGAAGACAACTATGCAAACAACAAGCAGGTGTATTAGTTTAGCGCTCGGGAAGGTGAGAAAGTATTTTATGATTCGAGCCTACGCTCTTCAGCAGAAAGGAACACGAGGAAATAAACAGAGAGAGAATAAAAAATAAAACATTTGGAGTCACCGGTCAATCATGGTATA
>NC_068981.1:39592148-39593135 GCF_001194135.2 Octopus bimaculoides
TATATATATATATATATATATATATATATATATATCTTGCTAGGCCTGCAGCAACAGTATCCTATGAACATAGAAACAAAACAATAAAATGCATGCATACAACGCTATTAACAGGACCTGCAGTTTTAGTACTTAGATTTACACCAGTGAAGTGGAATATAGAAGATCATCCGGTGTCATGTTGGGTCCTGTGACATTTTGCTCATCTGTGACATAATATCAGAAGGTTCATCAACATTTGCTGACGTTCAACAACAGACTGAACAGAGAAAAGCATAGAGCATACTCAAACAGCAACACAGCACCACATACAGTTTACCACTATTTTATCAGAATGTGAAGACTGGTCCCTAAATTGGTGGTAGGGTATATCCGGTTGTTTGGAACACTTACTTGTTTAGGCCAAATATCTAACTATGTCTGCTGTTGTCAATATCATATATCTGTAATCTGAGTACTCCTATTACCAAAATGAATACCAGAAACATGAAGAATAATACTCATCAGTAACAAAAACAGCGCCAAGTTGGATCCATATACAGCACATATAGCAAACACTTTGATTCAAACTGAAGTCATAAAAGTTTAGAATTTAGTAACAACTTCACGCGAAATGTTTCCCATTGCTATTAATTGACTTCTTAAGAAGTGCTGTTCTACGTTACTCGAGAAGTATGTAAGCAATCACGTTTTGGTCTGTGATATTAAGTTATAGGAAATATAAAGTAACGAGCACACTTGACCAATTCAACGCAGAAAGACTGATTGAATTACTCCATTGAAATCATATATGCATTGTAGTTGTGTATCTCCAGATACAGCATATATAATTATGCATGTATACAATGATACATGCACACACGCATGCCATCATACAGGGATTCATATATAAGAATATATATGTATATTTGTATGTATGCGTATATATATGTGTATATGTGTCTGTGTATGTGTGTATATATATATATATATATATATATATATATA
>NC_068981.1:39593145-39593637 GCF_001194135.2 Octopus bimaculoides
CAAGAAAGTTTTTGCGGTTTTTAACCTTTAAATTCAGATGCACATATCTCCGCTCAAACAAAAGTTTATTAATCGAAATAAACACCATCAGAATCAACACACTTTTGCCAACCCGAAACAAGTTTATTTATGCCAGTAGTTTAAAAATCCTGCGTTCTGATGGCGATGAAGTCGTTGAAGGTGTGTTTGGCATCACGCAGGAAGTTGTCTAGATGCTTGAAAAAGTGGTAGTCGGTAGGCGAGAGGTCTGGTGAGTATGGCGGATGAAGCAGAGTTTCATAGCCCAATTCGTTCAACTTCTGCAGGGTCAGCTGCGCGACGTGCGGCCGAGCGTTGTCGTGGAGAAGAATTGGTCCTTTTTTATTGACCAATGCTGGCTGTTGTTGTCGGAGTTTCTTATGCATTTCATCCATCCGCTGACAGGACTTCACCGTAATGGTTTCGCCTGGATTCAAAAAGCTGTGAAGGATGAGACCGGCCGCAGACCACCGA
>NC_068981.1:39593940-39601678 GCF_001194135.2 Octopus bimaculoides
GAATCCACTTTTCATCGCAAGTCACAATCCGGTCGAGAAGCGGGACGTTCTTGTTGCGTAAAAGTAGGTAAGACGTCTCTTCAAAACGGCGTTTTTATTTTTTTTGGTTGTCGTTGAATTCGTGCGGCACCCATTTCTGAAGTATCTTTGTTTTTCCACTCTCTTTCAAGTGGTTGGAAATTGTCGTATACGTTACGTCTAATTCAGAAGCAAGCTCTCGAACAGTTGTGCGTGGATTGGCTTCGACTAAGGCTCTTAGTTGTCAACATCCGATGGCCGTTGTCAACATCTGATGGCCGACCAGTACGCTTATCATCTTCAAGACTCTCGTCACCGCTACGAAATTTCTTGAACCACCATTGTGCTGTACGTTCATTAGTAGTTCCTGGACCAATCGCATTGTTGATATCGCGAGCTGTTTCAGCAGCTTTTCGGCCTAGCTTGAACTGGAACAAGAAAATTGTGCGAATTTGCTTTTTGTCCATGTTGTATTAAACGTTCCGGAAAAAATGGTCTAATTATTCAAAAAGAGAAAGAGTAACACGATTAGATAGAGCGAAAAACGGGCTTTAAAATGATATATAAAGTCAAAGTAATTTAACGAAAATTAATTTGAAAATACATCATTTAAAACCAAAATTAAAAATTCCGCAAGAATTTCCTTGACAACCTAATATTATCTTGCGCCGATTGGTTGCTATTATATAATAGTCGGATATTCCGTTCGGAAGCACATTTTTAATACATAAAAAACATTACCAATATTCCAAATCCCTTGAATAATTTATCTCTAATTAGACAGTTTACGGTTACAAAATGTATCATAATATACTAACAGAAAATTACGACTAAAGAATAAAGGAAATTACTAGTAAAATACTGACGTATGTTAATCTGTCATAATTAAATAATTTACATAAACGATTTTCTTCATTTTGTATAAAATGACAATGAAAATACTGTTAATATTTTACGTCCATTTGTGAGGCGCCGACCAAGTAGAATCGTTAGCACTCCAGGCAAAAACACTTAGCGGTACTTCGTCCGTGTTTATGTTCTGAGTTCAAATTCCGCCGAGTTCGACGTTACCTTTTATCATTTGGGGTCGACAGAATAAGTACGAGTTGAATACTGGGGTTAATGTAATCCACTTGCCCCTCCTTAAAATTGCTGGCCTTGTGCCAAAATTTGAAACCAATATTTTACATGAATTATTTTGAATGTACAATTCATGTTGTGGGGTTAGAATAACATTTTCAACTATTCAGAAATATAAAATATTTCTTTTTTCCTTTTTACCATATTTAACTACTAATGTTTATGTCACATAATGAGAATAGGTTTTTATCAAAATTCAATTGAAAATCAATATCTAATGCACATTGTACTGATGCATAATACTACAACGTTTTCCCATCATTTCTGATCTAGATTAAGTTATTAATATTATCTCATACTCGTATATTTCAATCTCTTAACCACAGAATGTACACAATACGAAAGCCTCTTTCCAAAAGTTTCGTGGTATTGCTTTTATAAAAAAGAGTTTAAATATTTCCTAACTCTTGAGAAAATATTTCTTTACACATTCACAGACACAAACACAAACATGCATATATATGAGACGCAGAAAGCATTATTGGTATTTTATACTTTAATATACATAAATTTTTCAATGAGTCAACCATCTACTTCCTCAGTATGTCGTCATACTGAGGCGATAACCAGTTGGCTGTTCTTCTCTGTATAATGTTACTGAGAGTGTGCACTTTTAAACTCACATCGTGTAAGATGTAAAAATTTAAATCGCTTACCGAGTCCCAAACGCACTGGCAACATGCGGTGTGCTAACACATTTCCACATGAAACAAATTGTTTCATCTGGAAAAAATGTCGAAAATTATTCAAGCGAGCCACTCAAGAATGTTGGAATTTGACTCCAATTCGTATACACTCAATTACATATGTATACATACGCGCACGCATGCACGCGCGCGCACACACATTTGACCGTTGACTGAACACTATTCAATTTTTTTTCTCCGTGTTTTTCTCCTTGTCTCCGTATTCTTTCTGTTGAAGAGCGTAGCTCGAAACGTCAAAAACTTTCCGTATTCCCGAGCGTCATACTAATATATACTTTTGTTATTTACACCACCTGTCCTCGTCTGTTGTTATTATTTGTATTTTCTCCCATATATATATATGTATACGTACATGCATATCCACATATACACAAGCAAACACACACACACACACACACACATATATATATATATATATATATATATATATATATATATATATATATATATATATATATATATATATATGCACATATGGGTACATGACGTCACAAAATGTAAACAACATGAAATACGAAAACATGGAATACGAACTTTTTTATGCGAACAGCGAAAGAAAGAAAGAAATGGAAAAACAAGACAAGTAACATAAATAACGACCATTCATCAGTTGTCGGCTGTTTTATCTACTCCACATTTCGAGTAATTACGACAAGATGGGTCTTCGAGGAAACAGTTGCTCCCTCAAGCGACAATAACATTTGAGATTTGCGAAGGGTCAAAGTTGGTAACAAAAACAGGAAAGTGAAAACAAAACAGTGAAAAACAAACAGTAAGGGCTGCTAAGCTATATCGAGGTGAGGTGGCGAAGGCTGGAGGAACAAACTTTGACAGGAGAAAAGATAGGAGAGGTGACAGACAAGAACGCGTCTGATCTGTGCGGCAGACAGGAAGGAAGGAAAGCAGCTCAAGCTATGAAAAGAAAGATGGCCGATGGTCACGTGTGAGTAACGTCAGAGTAAAGGAGGAAGAATGAGAAAGAGAGAGGGGACAGATAGAAAACGAGCTAGAGATAGGATGAGAGAAAAAACCGAAAGGAGATAAGAAGAATTAGAGGAAGGAAGAGAGAGGTAACGAAAGAAGAGAGGGAGAAAGGGAGACAGAGACGGAACAGTACAGGATAGAGTCGCATCGGAATTATTAAGATAAAGTTACTTGGAAATGGATGTGTGGCGTTCAATCATATAATAATATTAATAATATATATATTGCATATATACATACATATATGTATATACTTACATATATATGTGTGTATATATATATATATACATATATGAGTGCAGGACGTCACAAAACTTTACAAACGTAAACAACATGAAATACTAAAACATGGAATCCGAACATTTTTATGCGAACAACGGCACATCTTGTCGTAATTGCTCGAAATGTGAAGTAGATAAAACAGCCGACAAGCAAGGTGGGTGAGGGGTCATGCTTTAAACTTCAAGTTATGAATTATTTTCTGCATGCAACCTTTCTTCCCTAGTATCCACAATGTTCACTGTTGATGTCATAATATTTAACTATTCTGTTACACAGTGGTTGCATTTTTGCCCCGTCCCCCATATTTGCTGGCCTTAGCTATAATCCTCCAATTTATATGGTAGTTGATCACGTTCCTCTCTTTCAACTAATTGCTGCGTATATCTCTTCTTGAAGGGTTCTTCATTCATACTCGCGAACGGGCTAGAATTGCTACTTGGTTAAGATTAACTCATATTCTAACATAATTAATTTCTACTGCTTATTGCAGCTTTTATTGTCTTGATATTACATTGATATCTTTGATTTCAGAAATAGACTTCTGATTATATGAACAAATTTTTAAAAATCGAAACATTTCGCTAAAATTGTTGACACACCCCTAGTTTACGAGCGTTCATTCGTACGTACCTTGTTCAATCATTTGTGATCCCCTTGTCTGATGGGATCGCCTCTGGAAGCTTCCAGATTACTTAGATTTATCAATGTTATATGCTATACACTTAAATATACATTGAGTTACTCTGTGAAACTTATATAATTTGCAGATTCTGTTATAAAGGAATTAACAACTTCTGTAATGAAGAAGAAAATTGTACAAATAATATACTCGATAAATCTCTTTAACAACACGTAAAGTTTTATTCCTGCTCTTTAATAAAGAAGTATTGATTTACATATAAGAGTAATTAATCAGCTTAGATTATGTTAAACATCAAGGTATATACGTTATACGTGCTTTTCTTATCTCTTGCTAGCAGCAATTGTAGAGGCAAGTATTTGCTTTCATTTCGAGAACTTTTGATTTATCGTGTTTAATTATCTCATAGACACAAGTTAAAGAATATTAAGACAACTCCTTATTGTAACTTACCGTCTTTTGTTTCATCAAAAATCTAAGACAGCACTAGCTTCTATTTTTGTGCGTTTTGATCCGCGCAAAAATTCGATGAGATATAGAATAATTTGGTTATAAAATAGACACATATGAGAGAGAAAATCACAAAGTGCAAATATGTCGAGTTAATACACCAAGCATCACATGAAATATAATATTTGTATAATTATGGACACACGGGACTTACAAAGATATTACACACGCAGATATACACATGTACACATACGTACATCCAGAAACATCTGTATGCATGTTTGAGTGTATATTTATACACATAACTGCCTACCTAAATGTGTGTATATGTGTGTTTGTGCCTGTCTGTGTACGTAAATGCATATATATGATGAAATTGAACAAAAAAAACTGATACAATTTACACCAGGTTTTAATATAAATACTGAAGTCGATTGATCCGACTAAAAATTCTCCAAGGCGGTGCCCCAGTATGGCTGCAGTCTAATAGCTAAAGCAAGAAAAAGATAAAAGATAATATGTGTATGAGTGTGTCTGCGTGTGTATGTGTATCTCGTTGTTTACGTATTTAACTCGTTTGTCTATATATAGATAGGTAGAGAGAGAGAGAGAGAGAGGGGGAGAGAGAGAGAGAGAGAGAGAGAGAGAGAGAGAGAGAGAGAGAGAGGGAAAATCTCTGACACAGTCCACCTATAATCAAATGAAAACTGCCCAACTGATCGGCATGAAGTCGTTCGCCGACACATTCCGACCGAAGGCCTATAGATGTGCTGTCTAATCTCTCTGCTTTTTCTAGAACAATTAGAATGACCTCAGCGATTCACAGCTGTTTGATCATGAGCCACATTCTTTGAAGCTCTCCAAATTCACTCATCACTCCCAATCATGTATCCATTTCCATCCTTAAGCCCGTCACCAATCTCTTTCCTAGTTTTCCCCACTTCCAATCTCCAGAACTTGATACTCTTAAATTCCCACAAATTTTAGCTTTCGGAATATCCCACAACCACCATGAATATAACCTTCTGTTTTAAACTAGAGCAAATTAAAAGAAATCACCATAGCCGAGGTCATCTCGACTTTTTCATACTGAACTGCATTTTACAGTTTGTTTCACTTCAAAGAATGTAGCATGTAATCTAAGGGAGATTTGGTTGCTATTTCTAGCTCACTGAGTGCCTTCGTGGAACGCACACATGCTATTTATCTAAGAATTCAGCAATAACTGTCATATGTCAGAGACTTACAAATGTTTAATATAATCTTCATACATTTTTATATCTATATCCATTACGTTATATTTATATCTAGCTGGGGTGCAAATTCTTTCATGTTCCACTTGACCTGTATAATATTTTTGTACTGAGCAAGGCGGGCAAAATGCTTAGCGACATTTCGTCCGTTTTCTGAGTTCAAATTCCGCTGAAGTTGACTTTGCTTTTCATCGTGTAGGGATTGATAAGATAAGTACCAGTACCAGTTGAAAACTGAGTCGATGTAATCGACTTAACCCCACCCCTAAAATTACTAGCCTTTTGCCAAAATTTGAAATCATTATTTATTTATCCATCACCAATGTTCAGTCAGTTGTTGTTGTATGTCCGCAATCAAGCATTTTCTAGTATTTCTAGAGAGTTTAAATAGCATGCAAGTAGTCCTTCGAACTACAAAGCACGATGCACATATCCATCTTCCCATTTACACCATACCTCTGTAATCATATGTAATGATGAATCATACAACCTGGACATATTGCATTCTTTCCCTCCACAAACTGCTGCTGGTCACAGCTGAGACATGATCTCGCTTTCCTGCTATGTTTCCTGGCATTTCATTTTTAAGTCAGTGGGATTGTATCTGAAGAAGATTCAATAGCAATTTGATGGTTAGAGGAACTCTTAATGGCTGCCTTGGCAGATGCTGTAGCTGTTATTTCAGATAGGACTTCTTTCGTCCTGCATGAGTTTTCCTCCAAGGAAGCTTCTAGCTAAAACTTGCCCTAACGAAATACTTGCAGATTATATAATGTAACTGAAGTATTTGAGAAAGCCAATTCCATTAGTATAGAATATGTTCCTGGAAGTATTATAGTTTTCCGTGATGTAAGTTTTCTTGAAATAGCGTACAACCATGAAGAAACGTATCTTAACATCTCTTCTGGAAAATGGAAAAGCAATCAAGTATTAAATCAGAATTGGAGCTGACAAGTTTTGGTATGTAAAAGAAACTAGAGAGATAAGGAAATAATTAAAAGGTTTGCAAAGAAGCAAAATCCGAAACGATAATTTCTTTTTCATTTTTCAAATAAGTTTCTATGATGAATGAAATCATGGTGGTATCCGCTCCAGTATGAATATTTCAGACGGTTTCATTTCTTCGAAGTTGCATTCATTAAGTATAAATTGGTTATTTCAATATAAACCTGTCGAATTTGAGAACAGTGAAACGGCTGTCTCATCGAGTCTGTCATTTCAGGGACCAGTCGACCCCAGTACGCAACTGGCTCTTAATTTATCGAACCCGAGAGGACGAAAGGCAAAGTCGACTTCAGCGGAATTTGAACTCAGAACGTAAAGATAGACGAAATACCGCTAAGCATTTCGCCCGGCGTGCTAATGTTTTTGCCAGCTCACCGCCTTTCTCCAGTGTATTTATAACAGTTGACAAAGTAACTTTGAAGAGAACAGTAGTTAATAGATTGTCTCTTTTGATTTAATTATGCCGATACAGAATAAACATTATTGACGACACATTTATATATTTGATTTAGCATATCTAAAAAATATGCTACTTGAAATATATAAAAGTTATAAATATCCAGTTTCACTAGTGAAATGCTTCGTATAAAATTGTTGTATTTGTTTGTTGAATATAAAACAAAATTCTACATTGTTCTAAATGAGTTTGTCGGTGTCTAGAAGACATCTCTAAACTCATGCTTTTTAAATTGTGTTTCTAATTTGATGTAGCTCGAAGATATGTATTACAAATGCGCGCTTTTAATCTGCCATTCTTCTTAATCATAATTTCTTTCATGTCTGTCAGAACGGAACATGTAAGTGCCTATAAATCAAGAGGAATACTAATATTATTTTGTAGAAGTAAATCGATGTTTGCAAATAACTTAATCTTACATTATTTCCATTATTTACATTTGACGGATATTTGTCCTCATCGTGTTTGTTATTAACACAACGTTTCGGCTGATATACCTTCCAGCCTTCATCAGGTGTCTTGGGGAAATTTCGAACCTGGGTTCTCATTCGTAAGGTATTTTTGGATGTTGTTATTATTATTATTATTATTATTATTATTCAGTAGTTTTATTTTTATAACGTGCTTTCACTTCACTACCGAGCGCAGCTCTGTGCGCCTTGGGTATGTGCTGTGGTTTGCTGTGGTGCTCTTATGTTTACTGTATTGAAAGTGTTTTGCGTAGAATGTGTGCAGTACCCAGTAGTGCAATTTTCTGTATGTTATATATATTTGTAAGTCCTGGTGTTTTTGTTATGTATTT
>NC_068981.1:39602184-39617898 GCF_001194135.2 Octopus bimaculoides
GGTCACTGCCTGGAATCGAACTCGGAATCTTGGGGATAGTAACCCGCGCTCTTAACCACTACGTCATATGCCCATGGCGTAATGGTTAAGAGCGCGGGCTATTAACCCCAAAATTCCGAGTTCGATTCCAGGCAGTGACCTGAATAATAATAATATTAATAATGATAACATCGAAAAATACCTTAGAAATGAGAACCCAGGTTCGAAAGTTCTCCAAGACACTTGATGAAGGCTGGAGGATATATCAGCCGAAACGTTGTGTTAACAACAAACAAGATGAGGACAAATATCCGTCAAATGTAAATTATGTAAATAATGTACATAATTTCTTATTTCTTAAATATAGAACCAACTTAATCTTGTCAAAAATAAAAGTATAAGTGTGTCTAACTAGGGACAATTATGTCTCAGACAAAAAGACAACAAAGTAACGCGTAAATTGTGCCAGGTTAATATTTTGTGTGTCAGGAATTGAAGAAGATACCTAAAAATTGTAACATGTCACAACACTTTAGTTAAAAACAATTAAAATGAGGTGATCCTAACCTTCAGCGCGTGACCTATATGCAGCTTAGACAGCTTACAACAAACTCGTTATGGTTCCGTGAAGAAATATTGGAAACATTATTCATTTTTGCCAATCTTGTGCTCTTTAGTAGCATAGTCACCATCGCTACATCTACCAAGAAAGCATTATCGTACCCCATCCTCCCAAACTTGAACCTTTAAAACCGATGCATAAGCTAGGATTAACCATTAGTGAGGATCTCTGATATACCTTCTGACGAATGCACATCTTCATCATAACTATGATAACATTATATTGGCTAATAATTCTCCTCTGGCCTGAAAAATACTGAGAACAACAAAATCATTAAACCTGTACAAAACGTATGTGAATCCGATAGTGGAATACTACTTTCGTTTCATGTTTGTCCCCCATATTATGTCCATGCTACCCATACAAATCACTAAGCTCAGTACCCCTCTCCTTAAATGTCAATCCCTTGGCTGGGTAACGTACACGATTCCCCTACAGCCATCTACTGACAACTATACCAAGTAAACGTTTTGTGAATCTCACAGTGAACCGTCAAGATAACGGGCTCTGCCCCTCTCTTTAGATCAAATCTGGAAAAAAGGAATGTAACTATTGACATTGAAATAAATACCGGTAATCATGACTGTGTCTCAAACAACGAATTTTCATAAAGTTAAAATACAGCTAATAGTTTTTGTAATGTCAACAGCGCAACATAAGTGAATGGCTAAAATGATGGCTTCACATTTATGTCATGATATATTGAGAACTCTCGAAAATATTTATAGAATATATCAACTAACATTTTAAGGAAAGTTCCGTAGCAGATTGTATAATCATTTTGCGATCCAAATTACAATATAGAATGCAATTATTTCTATGTAAATTTTATTTGGTATCCTGTTCTCTTTCGTTTAACCAAACTCATTTTATGATAACGTTATTATAACAGAGAAATGTAATTCAATCGAACGCAAATAGAGTTATAAACATATATCGAGTAGACTTTCTCATACATTCGTGTTATTCTATTTACTAAGAAATAATCTCTTTCCTCGTACATATTGCATTTTAATACATCAGAGTGATAATACCAGATACTTTTACATTATTATGTGGTAAAGTAGCACATTACTGTTTTGCGGACAGCTTTCTGGATTGCTGTCTAGTCCATCCTTAACGTTCAATAATTATTAGTTTTCAGCCTCTTGTCTGCTTTATACACATATTCTACTACCATACATTTCAGCAACAGCTAATGTAAAATGACCAATATATTTATCTTTTATTTGTTTCAATCATTCAACTGCGACACAGTCTTGAAGAGTTTAGTCGAACAAATCGAACCGAGTAACTATTATTTTAAAATCTGGTACTTATTCAATGGTGTGAACTGCTAATTTACGGGGATGTAAACAAACCAGCACCGGTTGCCACACAGGCGTAAGGGACAAACAAATACACACACACACACACACATATACCAAGGACTTCTTTCAGTTTCCGTTTACTTGGGGTCATAACTGAAGTCATTTGCCCAAATTATCACGCTGTGGTACTGAGCCCAGAACCATGTGGCTGGGAAGCAAACTTCTTACCACTCTGCCACGCCTGCACCTATATCAACCAATATATCATCATGAATATAAATTAGGATCTTAGTGAATTCTGATCCTTTATCAAAACTTTTGGTCGTTGGTATCATGGATATATATCACGGAGTGATATATATTGGTTTGGAAATTTAACAAGACCAGTAATTGAAGGGGCCAAGTGAGGCGCTAAGTCGATTACATCGACTCCAGTGCTCAAACTGCTACATATTTCATGGACCCCAAAACGATGAAAGACAAAGTCGATCTCCGCAGAATTTGAACTCAGAACGGGACGAAATGTCTCTAAGCATTTTGTCCGGCATGTTAACGATTCTGCCAATTCGCTGCCTTCTCAGGGTGATATATATATTAACATTTATTTATATATATTTAGATTTATTCACAATTTTCCAGAGATACGATCTAACTTGAATCTACGTACATCTGATGTGTATGTGTATTAGTGTGCGTATGTGTGTGTGTGTGTGTGTGTGTGTGTGTGTGTGTGTGTGTGTGTGTCTGCGTGCGTGAGGGGATAATTTTCGCACATGTGCATAAGGTCTTAAGAAAAAGAATTGAGTGTTAAGAAAAAGATATAGTAAAGGGAAAGATATTTTAGCGAATGTGAAAAAGACGAAAAGGAAATTAAAAATTACGTCACGCCTCTAAATATTTACTTTGCAACTTTTTACCTCCTCAAGGATGATCTCATTGATTTTTTTCGGAGTAACTGAACCTTACTCCGCAGTTTTAGATTTCATTCTCGCATCTAATCTTCGGTTTTTCAATTTATATTTTTCAGCAAGTTCTCTTTCATAGTTAGCATCGGTTACACTCCCGCATTATAAAGTTTTGTTTTCTATTTCTTTACTTTGACTAAAATTATATTTTGCTTTACTTTTTTTTTTTTTTTTGTGTACTCACATTTCTTAACACTCGATTATTTATGCAAATATTTCGTATTCTAAGTTTCATTTTCCCTTCTTCATATAATATCTAAATCACTTTTTCTCCTCTTCTTACCTTTTTCTACTATTTATCTCTTCCTAACTGACAAATTCCTCTTCTCCATGTGTTTATTTATTTTATACATAATAATATAACTCTTACATAATCTAACGGTAAGCTGATGTATTTTTTCAACCTTATCCAATTAAAAATTATCTAGATAATCAAATATATTCACCGTATATCTTTTAAATGTCATTAATATATAACAGTTTTCATAATAGTCCGAAGACCAGGAAGAGAAACTTGGTATAATGATTTGTGAAGTAAATCCCCTCCAATGGAAAAAGGAACATCTGATGACTTAATCATGTCCAAAGGAAGTTAAGAACTTCCGTTGCCGTAAATACTCTTTTCACACATGTCATGTGATAAGGAATATTAAAGCAAACTCTGATTTACGTACAAAAATATGACAAAACTTAAGATGTGAAGATCAAAATGTAATGTTCGAAGCTTGATCAGGAGCCGAAAATAGAACTCCGTAGAAGAGAATAATTCACTTCCGATAGTATGATACTCAACATTTCGTAAAGAGAGTTAGTGTCAACGATCAATGGACTTTGATAAGTGTGTGAAAAGCTAGAAATTTGGATACAGTTTTGTAGTATGTCGAAGGCTCATGTAGATGCTTTCTAAGTTGGCTCAATATTTCATTTAGAGACATTAAGCATTAAAAACGAATTTTATTTTGTCTTTAATTATTTTCAGGACGTCGTCAAAGGAGTATAATTTTGTTTCAAATCAATGCTATTACATTTAAGCTTGCATATTTTATAACAAGTTAACAACTACTTCTCCCGTTAATGTTTGTGGTCAACTAACATTCTAATCCCATTAAATGCATGCGGCTTGCTCGGCGCACATCCAAGAGAATCAGCAGCGGAATAAACTTCATTGCTTCCCAATCTGAGAATTCTAGGCAATAGATAACATCAAAGAAATTTCGATCGCTGTTATTTATGATGATTACTAGTTCTAGAATGAGGAATCACGTAAAATTACACTTTGACGTTTCTATAGAAGAGCTACAATTCATACTATATTAGAATGCTGATATCAAACTTCTGTTAAAATTAAATGCATTGCCACCATAGCAAGCAGCCTTTGCGATTTCGCTCAGACACATAAATACATTTCCTCTTTGGTAGTTTTATCAATGGATCTCTTTTGTTGGTACAGAATTAACGATTTAAGATGACGTACCAGTAAATAAACCTACTTTTCTTATTATTTTTAAAAGAATAATAAAGTATACACACAAAAAATATATATCTATATGAGCAAAATAGAGGGTACTCTCTCTCTCTGTCTATCTTTCTTTCTCTTTATATATATAGCATGTGTGTTTGTGAGTGTATTATATATATAGTATGTGTACTTGTGCGTATATTTATGTGTGTGTGAATGTGATTGTATGTGTGTCTGTACGCATATGTATAAGCTTGAAGGACAACATAGGTATGTAATTAAGACTGATTGATAAAAACATATGGCAATGAATTCATATGTCGAGAGTTTATATAAAAATAGTAGACGTTTCTTCCAGTCATATAAAGAGACTTAATTGCATATTCTTCTGTTCATTTAACGATCGGGTACGGGTGTCAAATCAATCGACAATGCTACCTGCGATAAATTGGTGGTTTATCAACGATGAAATTCTATTCCTCAAATCGTTTAATGCTTTTGAATTGTGAAATAAACACCAAACACGCTCTCAAACATATATACACACATAGACTTAGATATATTGATATGTACTTCGATACACACACACACACACACACATATATATATAATTATGTATGTACGTATGCATGTATATGCATGTGTTATATATTTGTATGTATACATATATATGTATGTATATATATATCTGTGTGTATATATATATATACATATGTAAGGATACATATATATATACATATATATGGATGCATATATATATATATATGCATATATATATATACATATATATATATATAGATATATAGATATATACATACATATATATATATATATATATATACAAACATATATACATATATATACATATATACATACAAATATACATATATACATAGATATATATACATACATACCTATATGTCCACACACACATACACACACACACACACACACATTTACATAGCGACACATACATATATAAGCAACTATCCATGCATAAACATAAACAGCTATACAAGAAAAACACAGAAATACAGAAAACGTGATGAAGGAATTGAGAATGCGAGTATCCTCAACAAAAAAAAAAGGGGCAGGATCAGAGAGTTTAAGGCGAATATTCATACCATACTGCTGCAAAATTTGAAAATGGATCGCGGTTCTCTAAATTTTCGGTTCCGCTTACCATCACTGTATTGTGTTACACTGAATATCGAAAGGTCGTGGAGAGTGATCAGATAAATTGAAGTCGCTGGCTATGGTTTTTCAGCGTGGTATTGTGGACTTCGTGAAGATTCCCCTCTAAGCAATAATTCCAATAGCAGTTAATATTATCTATTCATAAAGAATTGTGGATGCAGCATGCTATAGAAAATTGTAAAAATAACCGAAATTATTCGATAATTAAATTGTCTATCTCAGTCCTGGTATACTTGTAATGTGGAGAATGAAATGACAAGTTTAGCATAGTATGCGGGAGATGATGATACTAAATATGTTTAAGGACAAGAGAACCTCTTACAAAAAGGTCATAATTCATCTTTGTTAACTTCTTAAGTAAGCCATTATTCAGATTATTAAACTACCAAATTAAACTTTTCTGCTCAGGAACGTATAGGGATTTATCAGCCTTGCAAGTCATTTTATGTTAAACACATCTATAGCTAATAACACTTGTATAACTTCATTTTCAGATATTCCAAGAAATTCTATATTATTTTTACACGTTTATGATGTTGGGAATCCGAGATCAACTAGCTGAACAAGTTGAATGTCTTTTAATCTTAGAAATTATTACAAAAAATAAGCCATGACAACTACCTAAGCTGGAAACCTGTTTACAAATATAATCTCAGTGGAAGCCATCTGGATCACCTGTAGGAAGATCAGAAGGAATAATGTATCACAACATATTCGGTTTGAATTACAAGAAAAGATATAAGGAAATGCAGTTCACTTGGCTCTAAATGTCACGCACGTCATAACAGATTTATTTATATTAGATTCAATGATATGAAAATGGAACTAAAAGAAATATTTTTAATCTTTATGCAATTATTATACTTGAGAATCTGTGTGTTTATTTTTCATTTCACTTTCCGTTCAAATTCAACTCATACGTTTAACATAAAAGTCAGAATTTTAGTAACAGCATTATTCTCAACTCTTCATTCTTTTTGTCTTCTTATTCTTAACAATCATCTTTCTATATTTTATTTTATATTAGATAAACAAGTATTTTAATCCATAGACAAACGTACAATAAACATACTCATATATTCACACAAATATAGACATGTATAAGATATATATAGCAGCGTGTGTGTGTGCGTGTATATGTGTGCATCTATGTATGTACACACATACATGTATATAGATATATAGATATTTTTATGCATATATCTATATATATATGTATATATACATATATACACGATGTTTTGAGTTGGAAGAATACTGACATTATATAATTAAAGAACTAAAAGATAGCATTTTACAATATATATCCTACTTTGGGATTGCTGAAAGTTCAAATTCATAATGACATGCTTTAAAAAGTTTATAAAGGCAAACGACTAGATTGAAAAGTAATCTAAAACAGCTATGCACGATTTTTGTCAGGCAAGTGTTGACTTAAAAACACAACTTTCGTCTTATTTGTTGTTATATTTTAGTTTCGGATTACAAATGAGGACTATTCCTGCGTATTATTTCTATAAGACAGTTAGCATCAAATTCGAGTAAAGAATCACGCAGTTAATAAGTATAAATGTGACTAAATACGTTTTAACCAACAATTTGTTTTGTGGATATGAAAGGTTTTGAGAGATTTAAACGTTTCTTTTTTTTAATACACCGTTTAGTTTTCGGAAAAATTAAAATGTTAAATTGACTCCAAGCTTCAAATCACAATGAAATTTGTACTTGAATCGTTGGAGTGGAGTTAAGGTAGGGCGTTTTTATTTTGTACCTTGACTGTTTTACGGATAGGACTAAACTTTCCTCGTGGGGATATTGAAAATCAGAACGTAGCTCCTAAATAAAACTTTAATGATAGAGAAGACTAAAATAGTGAATATTGTTATATAAATTTAATTTATCAGGACTAGGCTAATAATTACAGTATTATCTAATTACTTCATAAATATAACTGAATATAGATAAATAACAGATTCTAATATTTAGAAAACGTTATATAAAATTACAACATTGAATTTCTAAATCTGTTAATACATTTAGGAGGATATAAATTTTGGTTCTCACAAAATGTACTTGTAATAAAAGCTTATTAAATATCAGGAACACCTGATAAACAGATTTAGTTTTGAGGAGCAACTATGTTTTTATCGGTATTCTTCAAAATGAAATTTCTTTGCCTTAGTTAGTGAAGGTGGAGAGTGTGAGAGAATGACAGCTAATCTCAGGTTATTTAATTGACATATATACAAAATATTCTGAAAGAGTCTTCAAAACAGATAAAGGCTTATGACGAATTAATTCATCTTTAGAAACAATTTATCTAGTATTCTAGCAAAGAACTTACGCACCACTACAAAGTTGACATTGAAGATAAGATTTTCAACGATTGCTTGAATATGTGCCTAAAATTATATGCAATTAAACGAGTTAACTTTCGGCAGCTTTTGCAACTCGGCCGACATGTGGTCAGGAAAGCCAGTCACAAACGCTAACTTAACCGTTCGGTCCAGTGATTCACCTTAATATCCCGACAATTTAGTCAATTTCCTGAGTTCGTTGGCAAATACGTCGACTTTGAATTCCCCAGGCGAGAGTACGCTTCGAACATTCCTTCTGCAAAGGCCTCCATCAAACGGATTTCTATGTTTTCCGCACTCAGTTGGTCCATTTCTTCCATTTCTAGGTATAGTGCCAACACCGAACCATCTAGGTACAGCGGCATAAAACTCGCTAAGTCGTCTATACCGTGGAGTTTCGCAACCAGTTTCATCTTCTTCAACCAAGCGACTATATCCGTGTCACCGCAGAACGGTTTGACCATATCGTTCGAAATACGGACTACACTCATCATTCGTATTTTTTTTCTTTTTAGTTATGGGCCAAAATAGCTTGTTGTGTGATGGAGGAAAAAGACAACAGAAAAAGAAGCAAAAGGGAGAAATAAATACAGAGACCTTACCTGCTGACCGAGGCGGGACGAGCAATCACTGTCTTTATCGTGAAGAAAAACACGTCGTTCTACACTCGCCGCCTCTCATCCAACTGCTTCCACGTGCTTTCTGCCCGCGCATACCTCCGTGGCTCTTCCACCTGTCCCCGCAGTCTTCACTTCCGTTTACCTCATCTGCAATCCTCTCCGCCAACACCACATAGCTCATCACAGCTCATAACACCACAAACACCACACGTTATAAATTTATTTGATTATATTTTTGTATGTTACATATTCAGATTAACCTGTTTGCTTTTATTGTATCTTAGTGTGGCATCAATGCATTTCTTTTATAAAGAGTTACATGCTCTAATAACTCATTTTGGTTTCTAGGTTTTGGTGTTATCTTTTACTTCCTAAGATCATCCTGCTAATATTTCCCTTATGTGAATAGAAATAAAACCATATTATATCTAGATCATATATCATTTATAGAGTAGAGGAATACTCACATTTCTTGAATATAATAGACAGCTATTATTTACTATTTAGATTTATTTGATACATTTACAAGAACCTTTAGACAAACATACTTTATATGTCCTGTTAATCTGCTGATTAGTTACAGTCATAACCTTTAAAGGGTTAAACTTCATTTAGTCTATTAATTTAAATTAATCGCATTGTTGCTATTAGTATTATTAAGATTTTTAAAAATCGCGCTGATTCCCTTGTAAATTGCCTAGCGGTTTATTTAAGCAAATGACGAGTGTTTTTTTTTTAATACAACATATACAATTAAACACTCCTTTTGAATATTCTAATGTTATTTTGAAATATTCAAAACGATTTCACAATTCTATTTTTGTAGCTATTGATTAACATGTTGATGCTGAATTAATTGAGAAATTCACAAGAAAAGAACATGACTAAGGGGAAACAGAAAATAGGTTTGGTAGGTGTGTACATGATTTCAAAATGATTATTTAGAAATTTCTGATATATCCTATTCTGTATTTCAAATTCCTTTAATAATAATATAAGTCTAGAAAGTAACATTATGTCTTGAAAATTTCAAAATGTTCAGTTTCTCTGCTAAGATTCTCCAATTCAATTTCATTAACTTTCATTGTTAATATTTAACTAAATTCTCTTTAAATTTGCTTTCGATGAAAATAATTGTAATAGAAAAATATCAATAGCTATAAAAATAATAACACCCCCACTATTTTATATCGTACATTTCGTAGCGTTCACATCTGCGGGTGTCCTTGATTAGATTTTAAATCAAATAAATGAAGTTGGTTTGATTCCCTAATGCTCTTGGTAAAAGCATGAATTCAGATCTACTCATTAAAATCTCAAATAATTCTAAGGCTACATGCCTTACAGCAACAGGAGATGAGAATTGAGATGTGTGTATGTTGTAGTTATTAATATTATCGTTGTGGTAGTTCGCCAGCCGTTCTGTGCACCATTGTTGTCACCGCCGCTGGCGTTCGTCTTGCAGACGTAGCATGTTGTCGACAAAGAAGACGACAACGACGGCGAATGTTAGAAATCAATATTATCGTTGTGGACGATTTCATCAATCACAAGTAGTAATAGTTTATCTGAAATCATAGCGTACAATAATGCTAATAAATTCAGAAGATAAGACCGAACTACTCGGCTGTTTAGCTGAAATATTTCAATTAAATATCGCATGGTGTTGAAAATAAATCTTAAACGTCTTGATATTTGACATAACGTATATAAGCAAAGACTTGTATTAAAATTGAATATATTTGAATAAAAAATAACTCATTTCAGTAAATATTGCTTTTATGTCGAGGTAGCTGTCCAAGTAGATAACATTTTCGGATATTTAGATTAGTCTTTGATTGAAGTATCCAATAATATTCACCGAACAAAAAAAAATTTAACTAGCAAATAAAGTAGAATGTTTACTTAGTGTAAGCAAATACAAATTCTCATTTTAATAATTGAACTCTACATACTTAAATCTTGATCATTATGAACCATTACTTGGCTGCTAAATCTTAGGAATTTCTGTTATGTGATCTAATAACGATTATATCAGAACTGACTTTCCGTGAGCATTTGTTCATGATTGATTGAAGATTATTAATTCAATAAATATTCAGTTATTCCAGTTCTAGTAGTTTGCAACGCAACACTGCAGATCAATCTTAATTTGAACTTAACATATGGTTTTCAAAGTTAGACTATACTCTTAACCATTAGGAACATTTAGTTTAATATTTCATCAATATCTAGTTAATTGTGATATTTAATTACTAAGATAAGAGGTAAGATGTAAGCCAGATGTAAATGACAGTTTAGCTGAGTTAGAAAGCCTGTACTATATTCAATTAAAAATATTGTTACATCAATTTATTTTCTTGAATATATAAATCTGTGACATTGTACCTTTAATAACAAAGTCCCGAAATTATATCTCATATGAAAAACAATTACAGTTAATGTTTAAAAATCAGTTTATATGAAACATGCGCATATATCTTAGTGTTCAATGTCTATACAAACACACACACATTTACATATTCAGACATATACACACATATATATATATGTGTGTATATGTGTATGTGTGTGTGTATTTATATATATACGTATATGAATTTGTGTTACAAGATTCCTGATGTGAAGACGTGGGTTGAAACAGATATTGTTATATTTCGGGACATTCATGTTTTTTGCCAAATAAACACGCGCACTATATATTCGTTCTTTAATAAGCAGACCAAGAGCACACACGAAGATGGAAAGTGTCGCTTCCACACTGATGTGTGACGAGTGATTTTCGAACAATGGATATGAGTTAGAATAAGACAAAAAAAATGACTATCTCGAAATATAACAATATCTATGTATACATACATACATACATACATACATATGTGTGTGTGTGTGTGTGTGTGTGTGTGTGTGTGTGTGTGTGTGTGTGTGTGTGTGTGTGTGTGTGTGTTTGACTGTCTGTCTGTGACTGTCTGTGTTTGTGTGCATGTGTGTGTGTGTGACTGTCTGTCTGTGACTGTCTGTGTTTGTGTGCATGTGTGTGTGTAACTGTGTGCACGTGTGTATGTGTCTGTATATATATGTGTGTGTGTGTGTGTGTGTGTTTATGTATATGTATGTAGATATCCTTTGTATTTTAAGCACACGACCTGAAATTTATTTTAATTTTAATTAATGGAAAGTGTCGAGATGTAGTTATGTTATATAGATATCACCAGTGTAGGGAAGCTAGTTATACTGTGTAAGCACTTTTGTTTCGTCTTAGTATATTTGCCATTTTCACGTACACTGAAAGAACTAGTTTAGGCTTCTTCCCACATCAGTGGAAATTGTATAAAGTAATAATTAAAGATTTAACTGAATACATATTTTTGACATAGGATTAATCGGTACATGGTTAATAATAGTAAGAAGGTAATCGGATGCTCCGGTTATATTTAATATACTATTTACTAATGGTAGCCTTATATATAGAAATCAGTCAGGTATGAAAATTGCTCTCGATAACCCATTCAGTCGATGTTTTTTCAGAAAATAGAGCATTAGTATCTATTATGCACAGACTTAATATTCTGACACTGCCATATGACTGAAAACTAATCTTTGTATTCGCTCATGTTACATAATTGGTTATAACACAAATTAATTTCATTACATATCTTACTTTAAGAATAGTTAAGTTATGATCACGATAAATGATAGTGACAAAAATAATTATATGCCAGAATATGAAATATATATATGTACGTTTATATCTGTATATCTACATGTATGTATGCATCTATGTATGTATGTATGTATGTATGTACTATGTATGCATGAATGTATGTATGTATTATGTATGAATGTATGTATGTGTGTATTTATATATATGTATGTATGTATGTATGTAAAGAGAATGGAGTTATTATTTCAGATCTTAATTGGTCAATTCCTGGTCAAAATTCGTTTAACTCCACGTGAGATTCCTTTCACCAGCCTTTGTTAGTATTTGCGTTAAGCAATTTATTCAGTGAGAATTTCACTTAATGTAGCTTTGAGTATCTGCAAAATGAATTTTCAGTCGCTGAAAAAATCGGCAATAAACTAAACGTGAGTAGATCCGATGGTTGATGCAGTGTTTTGATCCTCTCCAAGTTGTCTGGATCATTCAAACAATAATTTTATGCAGATTGTCAGGACGTAAAGCAACAAATCTTACATAGAACTGATATTGCCTTGTTTGAAAGAAGTCACTTCTGAGCGGCATTAGTAAAAGTACATGTAGTATGTTCTATAGGAAAAGAAAGGTTCCTGGTGAGTCCAGTATGCTACGCGCTCTTTGAAATCCGTTTTATTTAACTTACGCCTCATAATCTTCGTGGAAAGACGTGAACGTAAAAAAGAGAGTGTCTACCACTTCTAAAAGTAGTGTACATTTTGTGCAGTCAACAGAAAGCAATATTAAGATCTAGCGAAGCATATTCCTACCTATTAAAAATAATTATTGATTTCATGTCAAATATGTAGTGGTCTAAACTTTCCAAGCACATTCCGTCGGATAAAGCTGAGATAAGTGAATACCATGAAACATATGTCTAACAAAATATTCGTTATATGATATCTGTCTCATATGAAAAATATCATGATAATCTAAATCCCTGATAGGTAAATTAATTTTTGTTTCCGATTAGGTGTAAGATGGATTGTTCTATCACTTCAATTTTTGGATATAAGATTATGCCACCCTTTCAATTATTGGAATTGACTTAGTGTTGCTTGAATTAATAGTCGTTTTCAGTCAATCTGAACTGATGCTTTACTATTTATGCGAAGAATTTGTTCTCATTTCGAATACTGTTATTTATATGGATAATTTAATTTCAAGAACGATGAAACATACTGAGAAAAAGATTCGTAAACATAGATCACATAATTCGCATTTTTTATAGACACGTAAATTAACTTATCTAAGTCATGTGACTAAAGTAGGTATTTTTAAGATTCCTATATAATGTTTTGGAAAATAAAATGACGCATTGCAAACTTTCATCAAAAATTCGGACAAATATGCAACATAATTTTTACAATACATTTATTCCAGTTTCAGAGGAATCTTTTAAATGAGAAATTGTGGTAGCATGCATTCTTAAATTTACAAAAGAGAAGTTACCCGTCATTAAGTTGGATATATTTCTCAGAATAATTCACTTTTATTTTGACAGTTTAACCTTTATAATTTATGTGTAGAAATATTGTTATTTAAGCTAGATGACAAAAGAGATTACCAAAATCAACATAACTATTCAGTGTCCTTTCTGTTAGTTTTATTTCATGATACTGTTCGACAATTCATATTTAACTGTTCTGAACTTTCTTGCTTTATTGATCTAATTACATTTCAGATCGGTCTTTTCTATTCGATACAATTCTACTAACGATGTGTCTGAAAAAGATATATTGCGTTGATGTGCTTATCACTTTATTCTTGCTTATATTTTCTGTCTGTTGAATATAATATCTACGTTAGGCGACAGTTTGTCAATGAATGAGTGAATCAAATTATCACTAGTCTTCAGAATTTTCTTGTCAATAAGGTTTGTCTGACAGCAACATTTGGAAACTTAAGGACATGTCAAGTATAATTAACAACACACTGTCTTGGATACTAACTTACTAAGTTTACCTCTGTGTATTTGTGAATAAGTGTGAATTTTAAAGAATGCTTCTGGGAAGCCTCATAGACAGTTTAATGATTCCTGCAGACAAACAGGCGTCATTGATATATTTGCTTCTGCTTCGTAGTATCGATGTATTGAAACCTAAAATTGGAGTTACACGGCAATTAACAACCAAAAAGAGAAACTTTAACAAAATACTTTCAAAATAACAAACATTTTGTTACAAAGGCTTATAAATACAACCATCTATAAAAGTTTCGAGTTTGTGAAGAGAGATATTATAATTTCATCAATAATTCATAAGAGTTGACTGGTCCATGTCAGTAGGACAATAGATAACAATTCAAAAGGTCACCAGTTCATATATATCAGAAGCACTTTTCTATATACTCTAAAGATAAACTTGTAATGACACAACAAGATTATTTGAAAAACATACCACATAGTGTAATGTTCACTACTATAAGAAGCAGTTACACTGGAAACTGATGTAGGCTTCGCCGGTTCTCACTTCTGAATAAAACCCTTCTTGTGTATGGACCGACTGAAATTTTGTTTTTTTAAGTGGGCCTGCTATACTTTGGAAGCAAATGATGTTATTGTATTGTTGTTAATGTTTTTAGTGGGTGGAGGGAAAAAAACAACATCTATGCTATTTGTAAACCCATCTAGACAAGTGATATCGGTACTGTTAGATTATAACTAACCAGTACTTTTATCGAGACACCATCTCTAGCAAGGTTGCCCACCAAGGCGGAAGAAGCCTTCCTATCCAAGTTTTAAAATCAGGATAGTCCTTCTCCTAGTCTAACTGCCATCAAGGCTAACGAGCTCAACCTATCCGGAGCACTGGTCAATTGAAGACGCCAGACACTCGCTTTTCACTCCTTTCACCTGTTAATTCCAAAAGACTTTGCCACGCGAAGGCTAAGAGTTGAACCTGACTGTCGGGGCTATATTTTCTTCTTCTTCCTCTTCCTCCTATTCCACTTCTTTTTATTTCTTCTCTTCCTCTTCCTTTTCTTTTTTCTTCCTCATCTTCTTCTTCCTCCTCTCCGTTTCCTTTTATTCCTTCTCTTACGTTTCATTTTATTCCTCCCCTTCCACTTCTTTTTATCCCTTCTCTTCTTTCTTTTCCTCTTCCCTTCCTTTTATTCCTTCTCTTCTTCTTCATTATTATTATTATTATTATTATTATTATTATTATTATTATTATTATTATTATTATTCAGTAGTTTTATTTTTATAACGTGCTTTCACTTCACTACCGAGCGCAGCTCTGTGCGCCTTGGGTATGTGCTGTGGTTTGCTGTGGTGCTCTTATGTTTACTGTATTGAAAGTGTTTTGCGTAGAATGTGTGCAGTACCCAGTAGTGCAATTTTCTGTATGTTATATATATTTGTAAGTCCTGGTATTTTTGTTATGTATTTGTCTGAATATTTTTTTATTATACTTAAGGCACCTACTATGATAGGAATTGTTTCTGTTTTTAGATTCCACATTCGAGTTATCTCTATTTCCAGGTCTTTGTATTTTGAAAGTTTTTC
>NC_068981.1:39619108-39621367 GCF_001194135.2 Octopus bimaculoides
TCCTATCTAGTTCATTGACTCCTAAATACTTGTATGGTTGGCTTTCGTCTAGTTCTCTTATTTCATTGGCTTTATCTAGTGTTATATTGCTAATTTTAACTAATTTTCCTCTTTTCAGGGTTGCTTTGGCACATTTTTCTAATCCGAATTTCATATCTATTTCCTTGGTAAAGCCGTGTACTGTCTGTAGTAGTGTTTCTAGCTCTTTGCCGTTTTTAGCATATAATTTTAGGTCATCCATATATTATTATTATTATTATTATTATTATTATTATTATACACACAACAGATTAGACCGTTGGAAAAGAAAAATTCCTAACATCGGGCTACAACAAGTAATCCTAGAACCCTCAAAGTATCGTAGCTGTCCTTAATAACACTGTCTTCTGGAGCTGTACTAAACTGGGTTTTATGTCTATTTCCTTTACCCATCTGTTGAAATCTTTAGGGATGGTTCTTAATGCACCTATAACTACTGGTATACGTTTCATCCACGCTTTCCATAGTCTCTGTAATTCAATGGCTAAATCCTGGTGTTTTGCTATTTTTATGCCTCACATATTGATGCTTTCATCATTTGGTCCTGTAAAGCCAATTATTCAGCACTTCTTATTCTCTTTAACTACTACTGCTAGATCCGGCCTTCTAGTTTCTATCACTCTATCAGTATGAATGTTAAAGTACAACACCATCTTATATTTCTTACTTTTTAGTACTTTACTAGGTTCATATTCATACCATTTATCAGGATGGTTAAATCCTGGCTTTCTACATAATTCGAAGTGGAGTATTCTCCCTAGGGTGTCATGTCTTTTCTTGAATTCTTTCAGTGCCAGCATGATAGATTCACTTCCTATATAACTAACACTTTCCTCTTTTGATTTGCATAACCTACATTGGGAATCTACTTGGTTTTTGTCTATCTTGGCTTTTATCCAATCAGTGTTTAATGCTCGATTTTGTGTTGCTACTAAAAAACTTTATTTTTCCCTTTTCAGCATTCCTTTCTGCAACCATTACCATGCCTCACTACAACTATTTGTTTCAACTATCTTTGGGAATTTATCATGCAAAGATTTTTCCTGCCAGTCAAATAACTTTTCTTCTTTCTTCTGGCTTTTAATTCCATTTGGTTCTTTGGTTTCCCTATGTCTTGCTGTGATTCTAGCAACTCTTAATAACGTTTATTCACTATTACCTCTATAGGAGTCTATATCTACTCTAGTTAACTCCACGTAGTTTTCTACTGATATTAACCCTCTTCCACCTTCCTTTTTAAGTAAGTATAATCTTACTACTCCTGCTTTTGGGTGGAGTCCTCCATTCATATTGAATTCCTTCCTAGTTCTTCTGTCTAGCTTTACTAATTCAGTCTTTGTCAAAACTACAAAAGCTGCTGAATATCTAAGTAATGATACTGCCCAAGTATTTACAGCCTTCACTAGATTCGGACCCTTTAGCCTTGACTTGATTAGCTTCCTTACCCTTCTAGTGTACTCCTCAATTTTCACTTCTATTTCTATTGTTGGTATTCTGTCAGATTCAAATACTCGAAGAAAGTTATAACTCTCTTCTTCTTTCAGTGATTATTAATGTCCGGCCATCTGGTAATTGGATGCCTTCACTGTTGACTACCTGTCCGCTTTTCGTGACTAATATTGCACACTTATCTATGCCAAATTCCATGCTTATTGAAAATGTTTTACATAGGATGTGTGCAGTGCCTAGTATTGCTATTTTCTGTATGTTATATATATATTTGTTAGTCCTGGTATTTTTGTTATGTATTTGTCTGAATATCTTTTTATCATACCTAATGCGCCCACGATGATAGGAATTGTTTCTGCTTTTAGACTCCACATTCGAGTTATCTCTATTTCCAAGTTTTTGTATTTTGAAAGTTCATTATTATTATCATCATCATCATCATCATCATCATCATCATTTATTATTATTATTATCATTATTATTATTATTATTATTATTATTATTATTATTATTATTATTATTATTATTATTATTATTATTATTATTCGCCCGTCGCTACGTTCTGAGTTCCAATTCAATCGAGGTTGCCTTTGCTTCTCATCCTTTCGGGGTCGATAAATAAAGGGCCAATGAAACACTGCGATCGATGTAATCGACTAGTCTCCTCCCCCAAAATTTCAGGCCTTTTACTATTATCATTATTATTATTATTATTATTATTATTATTATTATTATTATTATTATTATTATTATTATTATTATTATTATTAT
>NC_068981.1:39621637-39624659 GCF_001194135.2 Octopus bimaculoides
GAATTCAAATTCCGTCGAGGTCAATAAATTAAGTACCAGTTGAGTACTGAGGTCGATGTAATCGACTATTCCCCTCCCCCAAATTTCAGGCCTTGTGCCTATAATAGAAAGGTATTCCGCCAGTCGTTACGTTCCGAGTTCAAATTCCGCTGAGATCGACTTTGCATTTTATCTTTTCAGGGTCGATAAATTAAATAGCAGGGAAACACTTGGGTCGACGTAATCGATTAGTCCCCTCCCTAAAACTTTCAGGCCTTGTACCTTTAGTAGAAAGGATTATTATTATTTTTTTAATTTTTTCTTATTATCATTAGTGGTATTTCTTCCAGTTTTACGTTCTGAGTTCAAATACCGCTAAGGTCCAGTTGGCATTTCATCGTTTCAGGGTCGATAAATTGAGTACCAGTCAACTACTGGGGTCGATGTGATCGACTACTCCCCTCACCCAAAATGTCAGGCCTAGTGCCTATAGTAGAAAGTATTATCATTATTACTGAGTGCGAGAGCAGTGTATGCCATCAAAGTTGCACTGGGGTACAAATATACGAAGCCCAGCATACCCACCATGACTACTCGTCTGATAAGGGTACACCAGGCACATGTAGCACAACCATATGTGCGCGGCATAGTGATATCATATCAATATAAATAGCACATGACCTTGCAGGTGGGGCCCAGTTAGAATTTTTTTCAGGTCGAGTAGCCCATCCTGCTCACAAGATCCCTGAATAAGAGTTGTTTGAGGTTGTTGAACGAAACACCCATCTTTCCAGCAGTGAATTATCCAAACCCCAAAGAATTCCTCTCAGCACATGGCTATGATGCTCCCCTACCACTTCTGTTCATGATCAGAGATGCACATATCGTCACCCACTAACGGAGATGCTGAACTGATTATGGTCAAACAACTGACAAGCAAATCTGTGGTACTGAGCAGAATATTTGCAGTAGCCCATGTTTTATACCAAAACAAAACAATGCACATGAGAATAATTCCAGTCTGTTTAGATATGAAGCCATAACAGTGGCTGCCTGGTACTGCATCATAGCATATGATTATTATTATTATTATTATTATTATTATTATTATTATTATTATTATTATTAGGATTTTTTATTATTATTAGTCGTATCTTTCCAGTTTTAAGTTCTAACTTCAAATACCGCCGAGGTGGAGTCTGTCTTTCATCGTTTCGGGGTCGATAAAACAAGCACCAGTGAAGCACTGGAGTCTATGTAATCATGTAAGCGGTGAGCTGTATAATTGCTTACGTGCTCTACAAACGCCTTAGCTGCATTTCTTCTGGCTTCTAATTTCAAATCCCACAGAAGTCAACTTTGACATTTATCTTTTGGGTGCCCATAAAATAACTTACCAGTCAAGTAGTGTTGTCAATGTAATCGACTTATCACCTCCCTTAAAAAGCCGCTGTACGAAAGTTAGAAAAGAAATAATTATCATTATTATTATCATTGTTTTTATTGGGGAGAGAAGTAAATAGATAAATATACAAATCCATAGGCAGATAATTGAATGGAAAGTCAGAGAGGGAAAGAGAGGGAGAGAGAAATGGAGAGAGAGATGGAGAGAGAGAAGGGGAAAGAGACAGAGACAGACAGACAGACAGACAGATAGATAGATAGATATATAGATAGATAGATAGATAGATAGATAGATAGATAGATTGATTGATTGATTGATTGGTTGAGAGATAGGTATCTCAAAGATGACAAAAATTCTAAATTCTTCCTTAATCCTATAAACGCTATGACTGATCTAACACTAATACTATCAATTCTGACTTGACTTTCACTCGTTCCATCATGATATTCATGACCAATATTTACCACGTTGATGAAATAATCTGGAAGTTTCTAACGCTATCAAACTTACATTATCTGTTTAAAAGATCCGCATTAAATACGCCTATTAATCCCAATCTTTTTCATTACGTACGCTTATCGCTCGACCTATTAGCAGCCTTCGATAGATTATGTGAGGAAAGAAAAAGAAAGATGGCTTCTGAAACATCTTCGATTAGAAGTTTACACGAAGGACGGCTCTGGGGTTGAACATTCAAGACTACAAAAGTAACAATTATAAATTAAATAATTCCTCCTCGACACTGCGACAATGTTAACACTATATCAGGGTTAAGCGATATTACACTGGAGCAACTACAAACTCTCTTTTCTAATTTAATCCATAATCTGCGTTTATAAATAATCTTTCCGATGGATAATTTACAAATGTGTATACCATCGCAGTTCTATATCATTTCTCTTTTACTGTATCTTAATTAGTCCAGTGAACGAAAGGTTTACACGTCTGCTGAACATAGCTGCCAAATTTCCCGCAAATTACAATTAGACATCACAAAAACAAAAATGAGGTGAAGATTATGGACAAAGTACCTCAAACCATCTTTATATCGACACCTGGGATGCTATCAATGAGGACACTAATAATAATTATTAGAAGAAAACTGCATGACTATTGGTATACTAAGCACTACAACATACTATAAAAAAGTATTTTTAAAATAAAGGAAAAGAATAGAATCAATAAATTTAAATATTCAAATTTGCTTTAAACAGATTACTTGAGCTTGAATACAATACAGCATTCAAAATATATTGGCTTAAGAATCAATCAGTGGACTAGCTATACTCATGTCATAAAAACAACGTTATGAATTTGTGTCAATGAGAAGACATTTTTATTACAAGCAACTACCATACATATATGTGTGTGTGCGCGTGCGCACGCGTGTGTGTGTATTCATATATATACATATGCATACATGCATACATACATATATACGTACGTACATACATACATACATACATACATACATACATACATACATACATACAAAGAGGATGGCTGTCCACTCGTCACCGTGGAAGACCACCACTGAAAATTAAGAACATTGTGCACTCACACAAATTCATACTTTACACTTGTTGCTCCGCTGGTAACTAATAAGCCCAGCTCTTGATATATATGTATATATATATA
>NC_068981.1:39625273-39627468 GCF_001194135.2 Octopus bimaculoides
TGTATATCACTGCATATCTTTCCCGCCTCGCTTAAGAGTTTAAATCCTTTCAGTCTTTCCCACTAGCTGATACGTTGCATTGAGATGATTTTCTTCTTGTAGCTTCGTTGGATTGCTTCGAGTTCCGCCGTTAATTTTGTGTGGTGACCATAACTGGAAGAGGTAGTCCAAGACACTGAGGAAATAGGCCTTCCAAAGGACCATCATTGTCTTCCCTTCTCTTGGTCTGATAGTTCGGAGGATCTATCCAGCTAGTCGCCTGTATTTTATTACCAAATTGGTAATATGCACTTAGAGAGATGCATCATTGCTCATGCCACTGCCCAGTTCACGTGTGGATTATGATTCAGGGATTGCAATTCCTCCTGGGCCTGTGAATCTTGTCTGCATGACGTTCAGCTTTGTATGCTGATAGCACAGGGCTTGGATTCTTCCTACATTAAACTGCATGTTGTTGTCCTCAGCAAAACTGCATATTGCGTCCAACTCCCGTTGTAGATGTACAATTTTCCCAGTATTTTATATCGTCTGAGAGACTTTTGTGTCATTTGCATAACTAGCAAAGATGGCTATCTGAGCAGCTGAGGGCATGTCTGAGAGGGCCACTATGAACAGCAGTGGCCCTAAGACAGTATCCTGTTTTCTTGGAGGCGGCTATATTGGCCATCACTGCCTGACGTGTATCTTTTAGAAAGTATGCAACACCTAAACGATTATCTGAAAGAGCAGCTATTTTTTTGTTATGTTGGCTCAGTTCGCGAACAAGAGCAGTACGTCTTTCAGGTCTACACTCACTCATGTTATCCTACATGAAATATTCATATGCCATCCAGATGTTATAAATAAGTTTTGGTGTTCCGAGCACAAAGCGGACGTCTGCTAGTCGCACTAAACTGACCAGATAGAAGAAGGCAAACACTTTTTAGCTCATCTTTTCTAGAACCTCACGGTATCCGGGTGGGTAGTGCCCTACCCAAATGAAGCCGCTCAGGTATTCACGCAGCAACTGCATCCCATCGATAAAAAGATGACTTAATATGTAACACAGGCCGCCTACATGTAGGTCAATGATTACATGCTTCCAGCTCTCAGTTCTGTATGCTTCGCAACCTTCCCATTGCTGCAGGATATTCAAATAAAAGAAATGTGTAAAGTTGAAAATTAAGCAGCAATGCCCATGAAAATATCAACGATGCCTGTGCAAAATTTTAGATCCGATAAAGCTTGCACCACATCTCATAGACTCCTACCACCCTATTAACAAGATTCTTAGACAAACTGTGGCAAGATATCTAGTACCAGTAAGGTGCTTCTCCAAATGGTTGGAAATATGAAATACAAAAACTATATTACTCCATGCCAGAATGAGCTTTCAAGGAAGATATCGAGTATAAAAAAATAAATCAAATAAAGTTCACGTCCATTTGGGAAGAGACAGGAAATTTATACAATATAACTACAACTACATCTACACAAATCATTTTGAAGACGCTATAAAAATCTATATGAAAACCACAAAGGAAATGCTAAAAAAATGTATGTAATGTTTAAAAATCTCAACTTGGCGGACCGCACTAGGCTTTTTCAACCACTGTCCTTGATTCATTATAAAGCACCACAAACTTAACAAGTATACTCAGTAAAGGAATATTAAATTATTACTGTATATTAAAGTATATGTGCAATTAGATTCTTGTCAAAAGTTCCAATGTATTATACTGGTTTATGAACCTAAAAAATTAGTATACTATTTTGTTTGTGTGTATCTATACGTGCCTAACGTATAAATGCTGTTCTAAAAAAAGAAACACTTCAAATGAAATGGCTCCGAGGAAGCTGTAAAATATAGAAGTGCACGGTTCCTTAAAGCAGAAACAGCTACAGGTTAATGAAAAGGATTGCGTAACGACTGTTTATTTGTCATTCATTTATTAATTAATACTGCGCTCTATACTAATCAGTTCAGTTATATAAGACATCGGAGCAAAAACTGTCAGACAATTCACACTTCCTCACCGCCGGACTTTTCTAATGCCACAAAGGACAAGTATAATGAGTTCTGTCAACTGCTTATTGGTCTTTCTCTTTGTGTATGTATGTATGTATGTATGTATGTACGTATGCATGTAT
Organism: Octopus bimaculoides; assembly: GCF_001194135.2. NCBI lineage: Eukaryota > Metazoa > Mollusca > Cephalopoda > Octopoda > Octopodidae > Octopus > Octopus bimaculoides. Next base: position 39,627,404 of record NC_068981.1, read on the forward strand.
GTATGTATGCCTGTATGCATGTATGTATGTATGTATATATACATGTATATGTATATATATATATA
>NC_068981.1:39627840-39628948 GCF_001194135.2 Octopus bimaculoides
TATATATATATATATTCCTGCACGGACGTTCAAAGGAACGGACGTGCTTTTCTTTCTCTCTCTCTCTTCTATCTTTCAAAAAGATGTTTCGCACAGCGTTCACTAATTTCCTCCCGTTCTGGTCTAACGATTTTGCTTGTCTGCTTTCTTACAGTTTCTTTGTATGTCTCCTCTGTCCTGTTTTTGTTCCCAACTTTGACTCTCCTTACATCCTAAATTTTATTTTAGAATTTATAAGAGCAACTGTCTTTGAAAACTCATATTGTCGTTGAATGCTCGAAATGAGGAGTAGATACACACCCGATGATAGACAACTGAAGAAGAGGCCTTTCTCTGTGTTTACTTGTCCTGTTCTCCATTTTTTCTCGTTGTTTACGTATTTGATACGTTTGTTTATGTATTTTATGTTAGTTGCACCGTTGTTGACGTCCTGTACCCATACATGCATGTATACACACACACACACACACACACACACACACACACACACACACACACAGATATATATATATATAATATTATTTACTATTTATTATTTAACTGAACGCCACGCATCCATGTCCATGTAAGTTTATCTTCACCTTTGTGATGCGACACCCTACTCTATACGGTCTTCTTCCTCCATCCTTCTCTAATTCCCTTTTTCTCCTCCTCCATCATTCTCTAATTCCCTTTTTCTCCTCCTCCCTCCTTCACCGTTTTATATCTGTCTCTCTCTTTCCCTTCTTTCTCTTTTGCTCTCTCTCTCTCTCTGTCTCGTTGCTCACACGTGACCATCGTCCATCTTTCTTCTCCTCACGTGACCATCTTTCTTTTCCTGCACAGACATTCAAAAGAACGGACGTGGTTTTTCTCTTTCTCTCTCACTCTCTGTTTCTCTCTCCTTTACTCTCTTTTACTTTTTCTGTTTTCATAAAAAAAATGTTTCTCGTTGGTTACGTATTTCATGTTATTTGCACCGTTGGTTATATCCTGTACACATATCTGCATGTATGCATATGTATATATATATATATACACGCACACACACACACATACATACACACACATATATGTTATATATTATTTACTATTTATTATATATATATATATATATATATATATATAT
>NC_068981.1:39628958-39631259 GCF_001194135.2 Octopus bimaculoides
ACATACATACAGACAAACATATACATGGGGTTCTATCAACTGCTTATTCGGCTTTCTCCCTGTGTATGTAAGTCATTATTCAGTTTATTTCAAGATTTCTTAGCTGTGATCTTGGAACCTAATAGTCGACCAACTATAGTACTTACTCAGCGTACCTATTCGTTTAGCTCAAAAGTGAACTAACCGCCTCATATTCTGTGTGTGTGTGTGTGTGTGTGTGTGTGTGCGTGCGTGCGTGTGTGTGTGTGTGTGTGTGTGTGTGTGTCTGTGTCTGTGTATGTATACACTTAGAGGCAGAGAAAGAGATGAGGAGAGAAAAGGATCGAGAGCAGAAGTCAGAGTGTAGAATAGGTATTACTTATGTGAATGTCTCAATATAATACCCATAAAACATATACTTTTATCAAGTTATATCCAAGCTTATAAAGTATTTTCCAAGTCTTGAGCATATCAAACGATATATAATGTAAACTTCGAGAGTATGGTATATGCGTATTTGCTTAAGTTTACGAGATATTTAGTGAAATACTTTCATGATGGGAATCATGGGAAATTCTGAACTATAAAGTTGACAGATACACCATGGAAATAAATGGACGGTAAAGGATTCAATCATTACCAAAGATTCTACTGTATTTGAGAACATACAATAATATCTAGAGAGATGGAAGATAAATTTGTTATATATATATTCATTTATGTGTGTTTGTGTGTATTAAAAGTTAGAGAGAAATATCTCACGATAAAAGAAATATAGGACCTTTATGAAGATGCAAGTTATAAATGATATTTAACTATTTAGCGCCTATAAGCTACAATAAGTCATTAATCTTAAATGTCTTCAAACCTCAGATAATCTGATAAATGTTAGAGGGCGTAAATAGCAAACAAATTTCATTAGCGTTATCTAATAAATCTATATGTATATTAGGTGGACAGTAAATTCGCTGAATATTAAATGAATTGTTAAACGAAATGACGTATAAGTATTATTTATAAGGTCTACCCAGCATCGTATTAACGGGCATAACCTAAAAGCCTGGCATATCGTAAATTTTTAAGTGGTGTGCTGTTTAAGATATGCTAGCAGGGGACTTAAATTTATTAAGCTTCACTAATTGTAAACATACATGGGGGTTATAAATTTACTTTCGAAAACTACCTAAACCGTTTATCTTAATATTTAAATAATATAACCAGATGTTTTAATAAATTGGTTGGGTTTGGGCCCATATAGTCTATTTTATTTAGTTTTACCCCTTATCGGTCGAGAGTTGTAACCCCACTAATATTAACTTTGGCTGTTCAATCTTACAACTCTTAGAAATTATCACTTGTACAAAACTCCACGCCACAAAACTGTATTAATCAATAAATTTTCTTCCAAAGCGTTTCCAGAACTCAGACATTATTGGTTGAGCATAACTAAACTCTTCTTCTACTAATATACCATACACACGCGCGCGAGCGCGTACGCAGCTAACGGCATGCATTCATGTATGTACGTATGTATGATTAATTTTTTTTATTTTTGAGTTTAATTTAAATTACTCTTGACAGACTTCAAACCATTCTCTAACAAAGCACGAGACTTTTTAATTCAAAAAGTTTACGGTATTTGTAAATATGTGGTTGAGTTGTGTTTTGTTGGACTGTCGATGCATACACCCAAGTATGTGCATCTCTTCATTAAAGAATCTAAGATGGAGAATTTTCGGGACGTCTTACTACTTTTCACTGTACCAGTAATAGATTGGATTTGGAGAACCCGCATCAGTTTTCTTTTCTTGCCCTTTCTCCGTCAAACTGAGGAATTCAAGGTTTGTATGCTGTAAATTTGTTGGTACATAACCGAATGCACTTATGATGATAGTTACAAATGAGAAGAGCTGAAAGATCATTATTAATTCGCCATAAATGTGTTCTTTTTCCTAGACAGCTTATCTCTACAACAGTACATGTATGTTTAGATGCCAGTGTATATGTATGTGCGTGTGTGTATCGCTAAATAGGTAGAAATAGGTATAGGTTACATATACTTTCTTTTAAAATTCTTCTTACTGCGACTCGGTTCTTCTGAATATAGAAACACAACAGCGCCTGCGAGACTGCGTAATATGCAGCTGCACGTCAAATTGCTATTAGAGTCTTATTCTTACAATTCAACACTCACGTTTAGTGCTACTTTCTTTTGTTTGATTACCTACATTTACCTACATGTGTATATACTACACACACACACACACACACACATACACACACACACATACACACACACACACATATATATATATATATATA
>NC_068981.1:39633436-39642160 GCF_001194135.2 Octopus bimaculoides
ATATTCCTTTATTCTTGTACTTGTTTCAGTCATTTTGACTGAGGCCATGCCACACACATTTATATGTATATTTATATAGATATATTCAGATGCATGTATGGCTAGTGTGTAATTTTGAGGAAGCTTATATCTTTTGTATCCTAATATATATGGTCGCATGATAAGGATTTATAGCAAAAGAATAAAATGCACAGGAACTACTCTGATTCTTGTATTTAATTATCGGTAAATATTATCAAAATCTCTCAGCGGTATTCTTAAGTTGTTTTAATTCTGTTTTGCTTTACAATTACTTTTCTCCTGCTATGTTTCATTTATTTCCGTTTACCTTTCTTATATATACATTGTAGATATTCAGACCATTATAAAGCTATGATTAACACATTTGTAAATTATTTCCTCGCCTTCAAATACGAATTCGGGAACTAAACTTTGCACTTAATATTCTTAACTTACCCGTTTTGTTCGTTTCGTTGGTTTTATTAACGTATGTACATGCATCAGTTGTTATATACCTATTCAGGGATATAATTTATAGCCAACACGTTTAGTTGGTTTAGATGTAAAGCCAGATCAAAGTATCTTTAAATTCTCGATGCCATTTGAAGTGATTTGTTTGCGTCTATTTTTTTTATTTGTTTCTTTTTATAGATTGCAAACACTACCAATGGTGTGAAACTGATGACTTTCGTTTCATATAAATATCGCAGTGATTTTGATGACTAAAGAATTTTGGTATAGGAATAATACAAAGTAGAAGTCGACACACTCTTTTAAAGCAGCTTGATCTGAAGTTTAATTTTATGTATATCACAATATAAATTAACAAATTCAGTTGTGAAAAGAAATGTGTGTCCATTCTCTAACGAAAGATTTTTATACCAAAATCTAGGAACATGTTGATGTGTGATGTGTGTTAATTTAAGGTTTCAGATTATAGGAGCGCAACTGAAATTTTCACGCGTACAATTATACCGGTATGTTTCTACTGGTAACTTGCTTTAACTTGCGAGATCTCAGTTGAAACATTATTTAGATTCTGTCATTTAATATCTCCTCACAGAACTTGTTCGTGATCAAAAATGTTACCATTCTGTGATTTTAATCCAATGATCGTCTCTTATAAATAGATAAAACAATTTTATAAGGAATAAAAAGCGGGAAATAATTCAGTATTATATTCGATCTTGGTCGTATACAGTAACGGTTTTATTAAGCATACACGATGGACAAAAGTCACATCACTCTAAACAACAATACTAAAAGCAGCATCTTAATGCTAATACAAAGTATGCTTATTCCACAAATTTTATGCTTCATTATTATTTTAATTTCATTCAAAACATGAATTTAGACACCAGCTCTTAAGACATAACGAGATTAATAAGACAAACATTGATTTTGAAAGTGCCTAGACCGTTGCTCTTTTTAAAATTTTCATAAGGCTTCATATTTGTCAGAGATTGTGTAAGCCGCATAAATTAACATGGTCCGTAACTGATACTTATCTCAGCCACCCCCAATCGTATAAAATGTAACATTGAATCTTGGTAAAATTTGAACTAATGGATTTGGTAGCTGTATGTACAAAGTACGATGGTATAGAACTAGCGTTTAGTTTTTACATGCAATGAAACTGAGTGCTGATTTACTTTTATTCGTCCTAAATATAGTGCCATAATTTTGATGCAGTTGCTTAATGTGTGTAGTAAATATTTATTGATTTACCAACAGGAAATAAAGAACTACAGCATCTCTAAACTATTTATTAAGATACTTTTTGATGTTTTCCCTTTAGTAATTTTCCCTTATATTTTTCGACAATTGTTACACGTATTCTCTTTTATTCTGTCTATTACTGAACCGTTTAGAGATAATGATATAATGATGCGAGTAGGTGAGCCACATACGCAGAATTAACTTGCCCCAGTCATGGAAAGTATATTATAATTAAGTCAATAGTTGCAATAATTGTTCGGTTCACGATATATATTTTTAATAATAATTTCACAAATGCAATGAGTGAGTCATAGGAAAGTTACATGTTTATTTTAGGGCTCACTAAATCCCAGATCAAAGTGCGCCGAGATTGGTTTTGCATTCGTTCTACTACGGTTGATAAAATATCTACAAGTAATTGTCCAGTGATAATTCAAATTTTCGTATGTCTAAATATGCATATAAGTTATAAATAACTAGCATTTCTAATACAAATGTAGATTGCAGTCATTAACCAAGAAACGGGTGCATTTAAAGGCTTGTTGTATTGTGTATGTACTTTATGTAATTCGGTAGACAATGCAATCAGAGTCAATTTTTTATCGTGTATTACCATGTGATATTAGTTTCAGCATACTAAAGACTGTTGTGTTTAGCCAAAATTCAGCTCCGATTGAGGATACCTATGATCAAAACATTTTGTAGTGATGATCATGCATGCGTTTGTTCAAAATTAATGCGCCCGGAGCCAATTCTTCATCAAAACTGCAGTGTGTGACTTGGGCATGATTTCGCAGCTATTTTTGACATATCGAGCGACTGCATAATGTCTTCCACTTTGACTCGAATAAGTTTTTTGATAATAGATAGCAAATGTTATCTTGTATTGAATTAAACTTCTATATGCTACAAGATACAGGCTTTTCTATCTAGAAAACACTGTGCAATACATGTTTCACTTGTTTAGATTCTTAATAAACGTTTAATACTTTATAATAGAAACCCTTTATAGATCTTTATAAAAGACTCTTAAAATGTTCCTATTCTGTATGTAATAATATATTATTCGCAGGAAATTGATTTGCCTTGCGCTTGAAGATAGAATTATATGAAAACACGAGTTATCACAAGAAGATTCCTTGCTGCTTAGAAGCATTCAGCAACATGGAACAGTTAAAATTATTGTATTAATAGATCTCTTTTCAATATTTGTATTGTGCCTCCCTGCATGTTCTTTGATATTATACAATCTCAGTATTATAAGCAACGATGCTACTGGAGAAAAATAGTTAATATAATAGTTTATGAACGATATATGCTAGGTAATGGTGACTTAATAGCAGCTTAGTGACCTTGATATATCCGCACTTAATATTATAAATGTTACCAGACACCTGCTGAAGCAATAATTGAACGCATCCTTTCTTAGTTAATGTTTAACACCTGCTTCAAAGAAGTAGTATCATAGTTGCATAAAATGAAGCAACATTACACAATATGTAACCAAATTATTGGGAAGTCGGAAAGAATGGCAAAAAGAGTTTGCTGTTATTATTATTTTGTGTGTGTATCAAATCTTAACACGTTTTAAAGTAATATTGGGCAGTATTTATGTTCTTTCTCAAATCATCCAACCAAGAGACATTCAATAATGTGCAAAACCAACAAACGATTTGTGGTTTCGAATTTTCCACAGTAACAGAAATGAAAACCTACATTATGTCCTTAATTTTCCTTTCTGCTTCTGATTAGGCCAAATACATTGACGTAAGGTCTATTTGATCTTTGTAATGCGGGCCCTTTGCAAAGTTTTCAACTGGTTTCATCATTACACCAGTTCTATATTATGAACCGTCTTTCACCATTGTATTGATCTGCTATGAAAATCATAACTTCGTTAGTTTTTTAAAATTTTCCACGCGTAAAGTTACTAAACAGCATGTGAAAGTATACACGGTGAATTATTCCACACAACATTGTGAAGTTTAAATATATTAGTAAAATAATTTAAGTGTAGATTAACGCGTTAGGCATTAATAAAATTTCATAGGAATGTCGAAGACTCATATAGTTCATATTAACACAGGAGTAAGCATCTACGTGGCTGTATAACCTGAAGTTTATTTAGCTCATTTCACTCATTATTAATCTTTATACGGTTTATTCACAAGCAGTCAATCCTCTTCTCCAACAAATCTCATTAATTTTGAAATGTCATAACTCCATGTCCTATCCTATTAAATGTGTATTTCATCAGTTGCACCATTTAGAACCACTTAAACTACTGTATTGTTCCAAAAGTTAACTGCCGTGAGACGATCGGTTCCATAAAAGTTTTTCTGCTTCAAATAAAGATTACATCTAACTCTAACTTTGGTATTCGAGTACTATTTGTCAACCATACGCACAAACACGCACATTTCTTTCTCTCTCTATCTGCATATAATACACACACACACACATACACACACACACATACATACACACACACTTACTTTGATGACCAGTGAATAATCAGTGAAGCGGTCAGTCAGGAGAGATTCTGTTCCACTAATCTTCCACATATCTATAGCATAGAAAGGATCTGCTTATATTCTTAATTTACGCACAGCGATGAACGGTGATATTTAAATATTTCATTTCCTCTGATTTATGCTGTGTTGTCCATAAAACACACAGTGGTTAATTAATGACGAGTTATCAAAACCTAAATATCCGAATTAAGTTATTCACTAACATAATTTATATAAATCACTAGAGTGCTTTGTATAACAGATGATCTGTGCGACTGGTTGCATAAGGAAGCTTGATATATGTTTTTTAAGGTATGGTAGGAAAGCAATATGAAACAATGCGTCTGGAAACTCCAGCTAAGTTGTTTACTATTCTTCAAGGTGTGTTACATGGCTGAACTGCGATGATGGAAAACTGTCTACGCAATCTAATTTTCACTTCGGTTTGAGTATTACTTGCCCTGAATGTAAATGAATGTGGATACTAGTAGTAATGGTTTTTGAAAGTATTTCTAATAAGTCCTGTGAAATTCCTTCTAGTTCCGTTCAAAAGAGCTATGGCTGTTTGATATATCACTGTCTTTAGACAGGCTCCCATTGCGGAGATACATGAAAGATTTTCGATACTTACGAGTTAGCTGTTCAAGTAGGGTCTGTGTTAATGTGTTCTTCAGTTGCCATCTTATCTAGATAAGAGTAGCTGATCTCATTGACTATAAGATTTGAAATATTTATAATATTTGTGTGTTTGTGTATTTGGGTGTTATCTAAGTTATCTTAGGTTCCTTCTTTTATTTATGGTAATATCAATGATTTGAATCAAATTAGTTTTCTCTGTTTGTTCTTGCTGGAACCTAACGTGTGTGTATACGGTATAGGGAGCCCATTGGAGTATAGAGAGCAGATTTGAAGATCGGCCAATGATTTGTAGTTTGTAGTATGTAGTTCGATGCAAAGCAGGCAGCAAAGGTGAAAGCTTTCTCCATGAAGATACTGCTCACAGTGACATTGTTTTTTAAGAAGAGGAAATAAGGAGACCGCAAATTTGGTGAGGTCATTTTGACAAAGAAACAAATGTATATACTACAGTTTGGAATGTGAAGAAACTTGAAGGTTGAGTGATGTGTATGAGATCCTTTGTATACTGGGTAACGGTCATGCTGGAGAGTGATGGAGATTTCCTAGTCGCTGTACACTTTGTGTTTGTTGTCCGGAGACCTGTAGTGTGAGTAAACACCTTGACTGACTTGAAGCATCGTCGATTTTTTTATGGGAATGGAAGAGACATTCCTGAAAGTATGCTTTCAGTCACCCATCCAACTGTTTCTGGAGTGTCAGGAGTGAAGCACCCGTGCAACCTGGAATAAGTGACATAAAACTGGTAGACTTCTAGCCAGTGGGACGGTTTGAAGAGCCCTGAGGGCTGAAAGGAAGGCCTGCTGTAGGAAATGTAGTTGTATACTGTGAAAGTGTGATAAGTAAGGCAGGGTTGTGGTTTGGAGATTTTAAATGAAAAAGTAACCAAAGGTATATTTCAAAGGTACCAAAAAGTATTATCGCATTTCACGTAATGAACTGAAGTCAGCGTAAACACGTCATAAATGCATTGGTTCATTCAAAGTATAATTGCGAGCATTAGCAAAATATTTTCCCACCTCAAAACCTGTTTCCTAATAAATCGGACAAAAACGTAGATTCTTTAGAAATAAAAAATATTTAAAATGCCGTTGGGCCGTTTCGAATTGTCCCCCTTCAGATTGTTTTTCTACTGGTAAATTGTTCAAGTGACTTGTAGAAGTAAAGGTCTGATAGTGCTAGGCTGGGTGAGTAGGGAAGATGAAGTAGAACATCCCATACTAATGAATTTATTTTCTTTTTTTAATGGTTATCTTCGCTGAATGTGGCCTTTATTCTCGGGGAACAGCTCATGACATACCCACCTCCCTTCTCTATCAACATTTATTAACGGTCTGAAATGATATTGCACAGTAGCCCAAAGTTTCTTAAGCTCCGGTATAATTACTCGATATTTTGACGTGGATCCTCTTCTGTTTTCATTGCGTCATTATTGAGAACAATTGGTCTTTATTTTCGTTCAATATTAATAAAAGGTATTAAAATCTCCGTTTAATTTTAATTTGTCGAAACACATTTTCGACATTTCTGAAAACTCCAACCATCATGATAACATAATATTTATGTTATCACTTGCAGTCTTCTACTTTTGCCTTTGCAAAATACATAAAGTATGCATTACCGAATATGCAACTCACTAATATCCTTCTCCCCCATAAGAGTTCTAATAGAGTACTATATACCTAATTTTCAAATCCCAAATATCACTTCAGATGGTGGCATTGCTTCATTGTTTTTTCTGAAGAGATTTCAGAGAGTATAGGTGTAATGATTATACTGTAGACTAATGAAGCATGAAATACGACTTAGATGGCTGATAAGTTAGTCTAAAACGCTTATATACTATATATTTTGCTTGACAGTTACAATTGAGTGAAAATGTGTTTTGCAGATTCGTTTTAGAGGTTTGAATGTAAAAATAAATATTGCTAGGGGTTTGTGTGAGATCTAGGTTGGTTAAACAGATTATTGAAATGGCTGCTATATATCGTTTTCTGTTTCAATTACTAATTCTGTGATTTGTTCATATTATTGCTTTCTTGGTGTACTTATTCTTCTCTACAAACCTGTAACTGGAAAGAGTTCGTTGATGTATGTAGAAAGATCCGCGAGAATTTATTTGGTCCAGATTTGAGAGTCACATTTATTTATATATACCAGTGTATTATTATTATTATTATTATTATTATTATTATTATTATTATTATTATTATTATTATTATTATTATTATTGAGTGAGAGAGCAGTGCATGCCATTAAAGTGACACAGGTGTACAAATATACGAAGTCCAATATACCCATCATGAGTACCCGTCTGATAAGGGTACAACAGGCACATGCGTCACAAACATGCGCGTGACATGGTGATCTCATATCAAGATAAACAGCGCATGACCTCGCAGGTGGGGCCCAGTTAGAATTTTCTTCAGGTCGAGTAGCCCATCCTGCTCAAAAGGTCCCTCAATAAGGTTTGTTTAAGGATGTTGAGCAAAACACCCATGTTTCCAAAGGTGAATTATCCAAACTCCCATGAATTCCTCTCAACACATGGCTATGATGCTCCCCCACTACTTCTGCTCATGATCAGAGATGCACGTATCGTCAGCCACTAAAGGATATGCTCAACTGGTTAAGGTCAAACAACTGACAGGCAAATCTGTGGTATTAAGCAGAATATTTGCTGTAACCCATCTTTTATACCAAGGCAAAACAAAGTACTCGATAACACTTCCAATCAATTAAGATCAGAAGCCATGAGAGCCACTGCCTGGTACTGCATCTGGGCATTTATTATTATTATTATTATTATTATTATTATTATTATTATTATTATTATTATTATTATTATTATTATTATTATTATTATTGAGGGAGAGAGCAGCGCATGCCATCAAAGTTACACTGGGGTACAATTATACGAAGCCCAGTATACCCATCATGACTACCCATCTGACGAGGGTACACCAGGTACATGCATCACAACAACATGTGCGCGACATAGTGATCTTATATTAACATAAACAGAGCATGACCTTGCAGGTGGATCCCATTTAGAATTTTTTCTTCAGGTTGAGTAGCCCATCTTGCTTAAAAGGTCCCTGAATAAGGTTTGTCTAAGGCTCATGAACGAAACACCCATGTTTCCAGAGGTGAATTAGTCGAACCCCAAAGGATTGCTCTGAATACATGGCTATGGTGCTCCGCAACTACTTCTGCTCGTGACCAGAGATGCACATATCGTCAGCTACCAAGGGACATGCTCAACTGGTTAAAGTCAAACAACTGACAAACAAATTTGTGCTATTGAGCAAAATATTTATTGTGCCCATCATTTAAATATTCTGCTCAATACGACAGATATGCTTGTAAGTTGTTTGACCATAACCAGTTGAGCATGTTCATTATTATTGCTGTTATTATTATTATTATTATTATTATTATCATTATTATTATTATTATTATTATCATTATTATTATTATTATTATTATTATTATTATTATTATTATTATTATTATTATTATTGTTATTATTATTATTACTACTACTAATACTACTACAGCTACTACTCCTGCAACTACGCATTATGGCACCTCAATCTCCTCTAACTATATCAATTATTTCATTTTGTATTTTGTTTGTATGTTAATATTTATTTTAAATAAATTTTGTTGTCTTTAAACCTATAATTGTCCATATACGTACTTGTAAGAATACTCACTTCGTTATGAATATCTACGCATATGATTCTCTTTTTCTGTATATTTTAACATGAAAAATCATTTTGAATGAAGAGCTAGTTTCATAAAATGATCCATTTATATATATATATATATATATATATATATATATATATAT
>NC_068981.1:39643517-39647856 GCF_001194135.2 Octopus bimaculoides
TATATATATATGTATGTATGTATGTATGTATTATGTATACAGGGTGTCCCGAAAGTAACTGATGGGTTTCAATTTTTAATAACTTCCTTAACTTTACGTATAATTGCACGAAATTTTGTTACAATATAAAGGACATAATGAATATTAATGTGCGCAAGTGAAATTGTGCAACACTACTACATCACATGTGAAAAATGACATCGCTTAAACGCCAGCCATTTTCGGGTTCGCATGCGATTGCTCTTTCCAAAACTTGCACCATAACACCCTCAAGCGTTTCAGACCCCACTCCTCTGATTTCTCTATTGATGTTCTCATTCATTTGCTCCAGGGTCTCGGATTTTTTGATGTAAACCCTCTCATTCAGGTATCCCCACAAGAAACAATCCGAGCTAGTCAAGTCTGCAGAACATGAAAGCCATTCAAAGTAGACCTCACACATGGTTCCAGCAAGGTGGAGAAATTATTCATACCGCAAGAGAAACAATGCAGTTGCTACGGTAGTGCTTTGGAGAGAGAATAATCTCCCGCTACGAAAATGTCAACAACTGGCCTTCACATTCCCCAGACTTGACTAGTCCGAATTTTTTCTTGTGGTGATACCTGAAAGAGAGGGTTTACGTCAAGAAGCCTGAGACCTTTGCGCAACTGAAGGATAACAGCAATAGAGACATCAGAGAAGTGGGGTCTGAAACTTTTGAGTTGTGTTATGGTGCAAGTTTTGGAAAGGGTATGGGCGTGCGAAGCAGAAAATGGCTGCCATTTAAGCGATGTCATTTTTTTATGTGATGTAGTGGTGTTGCATACTTTGAGTTCTACATACTAATTTACATTATGTCCTTTATATTGTATCAAAATGTCTTGCATTTAATTGTGAATTTCAGGAAGTTATTAAAAATTAAAACCCATTAGTAACTTTTGGGACAGCTTGTATATCTATAATATAAATCCGGTTCTATCCGTGTGTGTGTGTGTGTGTGTGTGTGTGTGTGTGTGTGTGTGTGTGTGTGTGTGTGTGTGTGTGTGTGTGTGTGTGTGTGTGTGTGTGTGTGTGTGTGTGTGTGAAAGATTATAACGGCCGTATTTTTCAACTGATTTTCTCCAAACTGGGAACATACATTACTTATGTTCCAGGGATGGTTTTAAGACTGTTACAAGTTTTTCACATAATGAATAACAAGCCGCCTGGGTGCAGAAAATATCCGTTCTTGGGTTATGTGGATAGGGGAAGTAACTCTCTGCGAACTTTCAAAAATTGACTGCCTCCCTTACATCCATTGGTCAAAAAATTATCACACTCCCATGTAGTATATAAAATAGGGAAGGCAGAGAGCTAAAAAAACTTTAGCATGCCGGGTGAAACGGTTCGATACTGGCTCTTTCGTTCATTAAATGAAAACTGTTGCTTCAACCCGCACAATTCTTTATTTTCCGTAAAAAGTTCTTATTTACTTTCTGCTGGTCGTATTAAGAAATATAATTTCCGTTACCCAGTTATTTTCATTGCTTACTATCTTCTGCACCCGCGTATTTTTGCATACGTATATAACAATACCTAGAAGGAAAGTGTCAAATTTGTCTACGATGTCAGCCAAAAGAATGTCTCTGCCTAGGGAAAGAGAGACAGCTGCAGAAAGGCAAGCATACAAAGAAACGAACAGACTGTGCACTACAAAAGCCAGAGCATCTCAAAGTGATGAACATAGGTATGCACGGTTGACAAGTAATAGGATCTCCATTGCAACAGCTCAGAGAAGCAACTTCTATGAAGCAGCTTTCAATTATGATCCAGCAGTGTATTATGCAGATGACACTAGAATTTCCATTGGTGCAATGACAACTGAGTGCATACATTCTAATGCAAGAAAGTTGCCTGGAGATACACCTGCACTGTGATGCAGTGGTGAAAAGGTTAAACTCACTGTAATCTTCCAGCCTCCAGAGCCGTTGAAGAAACTGTTGTCATTAACTGACCAAGATTCTAAGCACTTCCAAAACAAAATTAGGCAATACAACGCTGCACTACAGTTGACACCATTTGGAGCCACAAGAGACTTAACTGAGCCAGGATTCATGCAAACATTCAAGTTCCAAGGTCAGTTTTATCATCGGTTTGGCTCTCTACTACCTCTGTCAAATGAATCACCAAAATCGGTCTTTAATTGTTTGTAATCCGTACCTGGTTTTCGGTTACGAAATAAGCTGCACAAAACGTGGTTTTGAATTAGGTGTATTTACTTGATATATATATATATATGAGTTGAAAGCTTTCTTTTAGCATTTCACTTAACTTCTATCTTCTATGCTGGCGTGGGTTGAAGAGTTATTAATGTAGAAAGTTGGTATCCCTGCTACTAGCAGTTGAGACCTGCATAATCTAAACGGCGTTTTTAAATTTCATTATTCTCTTTAATCCGGGCAACGCTGGATATTTCTACTAGTGTATGTATGTACATATATATATACATATATACATACATATATATATATGTATAAGGTATAGTTGAATTTGATGTTAAAATAACCGTCTAAGTGATAAAGTATCCAAAATACTACCGGTATATTACTTATATTTAAAGATGGGCAAAATGTTATGTTCATGAATTATAGGTAAAGATAAGGTTAAACAGGAGTTTATCAAGAATCAAAATTTAACGAAAATAGAAAATGAAGATAACATTGATGAACAACAATTGATTTTCATCAATTATTGATAAATAATAATTGATGCAAATCAATTGTTGGTCATCGATGTTATCTCCATCTTCTGATTTCTTCATATATATATTGAGTGACATCGACTCAATTTCGTGACTATGCCTGCAGTTTGTCTAATGCTATTTCTTCCATGAATCTTTAGATATGACTGTAACGCGATCACACACTGCGGAAGTGAGATTTTCTTCAATATTCTACAGTCATTGGGTATTAAGTTTAAAATTTGATCGGCAGTTTAAGTTTACTTTTCCCAGCTGATCTCGGTCCTGGATATGGCGGGGACTTATTCACACGCTGGTGATATAGATAAGAGAGCCTTTTGCACCGAAAGCCAATATATGAGCTTCTCTCATGGTATTTACCACAGTATAGTTTGCTCTAACAGAACATCCACGTTTAGAAGGGTATCACTAGACCGTTACTATTTTCTATTCGGGTGAAGTCGTTAGCAATAAACAGTACTGGTTTACAAGAACGTTATATTGTCTTTTTTGACGCCAAGAAATTTTGAGGGTCGCTTGCCAAAACTAGTTGCCGAAGAAGTATTGGGTTTGGAAGCCTGAAATGATCAAAATAGATGACATTACGAACATATGGTTCTCAGCGAGGTGAGATTCCATACGGAGATACTCCACCTTTTACAGCTCTTCGTTGTTAGTAGCGAAATTTCAAACAGATGTTTTACATGTCATAGAAACATCTAAAGAAAAATTTCGGGTATTTTTATGTTTTCGACAGAGGATCCATGTCTCAGAGGAGTATGGTCGTAATATCGACAGCCCTAGATTCATAGATATGAATCAACTCTCTCTAACCAGATTCGTTTCTCCAGTGTCCCAAACGCAATTTGAGCCTTTTCTTACTTCAAGTTGATTTCGGCGAATAAAAATACTATCATTGAGATAGAGCTCCCAAATGCACAGAAGCTACTAAAAGAAGTATATTTAGGTCAACACATGTCACCAAGGGCAGGTGAGAGCAGGTTTATGTTAAGCATCACGTTAGCTTTTTGTGTTATTTTCCAGACCAGTTGTAAATCAAAAAGAAGTACTGGAACTGGAGAAGCTAAATATTTTATGGATATCTTTTTTCGTTTGAGCTACAAAATCATGATCGTCAGAATACAAGAATACGAACAACAATTATAAAATGCTTTTGAGTTCCCTTTAAAACTATTCAGATGAATAAAGAACAAAGTTAAATTCATGGAGAGTAAACATGGTGCAGGTTTGTCCATCATAGGAAACGTCTCTGAAAGGGAGACGAACTACTGAGGTAGCCTCTGATCGCATCTTCCTAGAAATTATAGCCTAATTCTCCTCTCCACTAAATTATTCTCTGCTGTCGTTAAACATTATAACAAACAGTGAATAATGTAATTCTTGATATTCGAAAAAGAAGGCAGATAACAACTGGATTGGTTTTGATAATAGATTTGATCGATAAGTGATCTGAGGACAAAGCAAGAACAACAGACTTGCAAAACCAGTTTACATAGAAAATATAACTTTACACTGTTTATCACACATGCACTTCTATATGTGAAAAGAAACGGTATTTGTGAGTCACCATTTCTATGTATATACTTATATACATACATACATATATATATACATATATA
>NC_068981.1:39647866-39651749 GCF_001194135.2 Octopus bimaculoides
ACACACATACACACATATGTATGCATGTATATGTATATATATATATTCATACATGCATATATACATACAAGTATATACATAAATACATACATACGTGCGCGCGCACAAATACATACACTGAAACATACATACATAGACATACACATAGTACTCATTGATAGTTGGTTTGCTTGTTTCTATTATGAATATTATGAATTTTAGAAAATGTATGTACAATGAATGTTTCAACAAAATGCTACTGAAGTACAAAGTCTGATACAAAGAATAGTCCAGTTGCACTTTCTTTGTTTAGTCGTTCATAGTGACAGCTCTATGCCTTCTTTGAAATTCATTTAATTCTATTGATAATGTATTTGCTTTTATCAAAGTGCCATGTAGCCTCATGTTATGTAGAACACTGTAAACTATAACAGTGCACAAAACAGTGTCTTTATCTCAGTTCTAGAAGAGAAGTATTTGTTTATTGAATTTCTTATTTTTCCATTTCTATAAGATTAATAGTATTTTAGGAAAATGCTGAGGAACAAAACCGATCCATTAATTCATTATTCAATTTATTGTTTGATTTAATATAATTATTTTGATTTTTACCTCGTGGAACAAAACAGAAAGAAATTTAAGAGATCTTAAACAGATTGTGTATTATTAATGGAATTACAATGGAAATTCAATATCACTCTGATTGAATGAATTTTCACAAAAATGAGATTATAAAGTTTTTTAAATTCTTAATATTTTATTCCTGATGCCATCCATTTTCAATTGTCGGGGATTTCACCTACCCAAATTTTTATCGATAATTGAATTTTCAATGAGTAATGATTATACTTCAGAACTAATTGATAATGAAACTTAAGCAAAAATAGAAATAGTTATTGAAGCAATATTGCATCCGGAAAATTTCGAATAATAATGGTTTTCCAGAAGAACAGTATTTTTTCTCCTGGAAATACAATTAATCTAATCAGAAAGGAAAATTCAAGCAATTATTCAGGTCTTTGAATGTGAACTATAAATGGTTTGCATATTACAATCGGAATAATATGGAATCATTTTATGTTGTTGTACTCTATATTGCTCTCTATTGTTTTATCACTGAAACAATTCATTGATTTCATTATATACAAATATCCATTTTAGGGTCAATAATTAGAAAATCATTCTCTTAAGGAATTTAGCATTATAGTGATCACATATTCATTTTTTATTAAGTTAATATCTGGTGATATATAACTTATTTTATTGTATTCTTAATTCGTATTATAACCTATTTATCACGGATGTGGTATAATTAATTATTTTCTAAGCTTTTAACCAGTATGAAAGCTATGTCGCAACTGGTTAATGATATGGAAGTTAAGATAAACTCGAAAGCATTTTACTTGTTCAAAATTGGTCAACCCTCACGTAAATTCAAACCTAGAAAATTAGCCGATATCACATTAAGGAATTACAAGTATAACAATCAGAAAGTTCATTCCATTTAATTCAAAGATTGCCACCTTATCACTGATGTCAAATTGGTAAATTCTGATGTGTCATTGCAATATCTTTCATTCTCACTCCTCTAACACTTCATAGTCAATTTCCTCTCCCCCCCCCCATCTCTCTCTCTCTCTATCTATCGATCGATCTATGTATATATCTTCCCACAGCGTGGCAACTTAGGTAAGTGTCTTCTACTATAGTCCCGGGCCGACCAAAGCCTTGTGAGAAGATTTGGTAAACGGGAACTGAAACAAGCCTGTCGTATGTGTGTGTGTGTGTGTATGTGTGTGTGTGTGTGTGTGTGTGTGTGTGTGTGTGTGCGTGCGTGTGTGTGTGTGTCTGTGTGTCTGTGTGTCTTTGTGTCTGTGTCTGTGTTTGTACCCCAAACATCACTTGACAACCGATGCTGGTGTGTTTACTTCCCCGTAACTTAGTGGTTCGGCAAAAAGGACCGATAGAATAAGTACTAGGCTTACAAAAAATTAGTCCTGAGGTCGATTTGTTCGACTAAAGGCGGTGCTCCAGCATGGCCACAGTCAAATAACTAAAACAAATAAAATAATAAAAAGGAATATCTATATTGTGTGTGTATGTATGCATGTATACATGTATGTCATTATCCAGTTTTATTTCAAGATTTCTTACCAATAGACAAAGAGCCGTTTCTAACCTAGATCCAATGCTCTTTTACTGGAATTTCAGTATCAACAACAGGGAATTTTTGTTTGTTTGTATGTATGTATGTATATGTGCAGATTTGTATGTTTTGTTTTATATGTGTATTCTCATGCATATAGTTGCATGTCTAGACATACTCATACATATTTAAATGATAAACTTCTGGAAAGTTTTACAGATTTATACAGCTCCATTGATGAATTAGATCTGTAGTCTTCGGATTAGCTTTCTCCTTTCTGGTTTTGAGAAGCCTAATTTCACAAGATTGGTATTTAGGCAGTGTGTTATACATCCCAGGATCCCAATAATTTCAGGTATAAACCTGACCTTATAATCTAGATAGAGTAACAGCAGATTTCTCAATAGTTCAGCATAGGTATTCTCTTTTTCATTGATCTTCAGCTTTATGTTAACATCTGCTGGGCAGCTTATTTCCACAACTGTTCACAATTTATCTTCTCTATTCTAAATCATTATATCAGGTGTGTTGTGCTTACATTTTATTGAGGTTTTCACTAGGACATTCCACCAGTACTACTTTTTATTATGAGGGGCTATGCTATAACTTCTACCATACTGTGGGTTCTTATTTCTTTGTTCTCGGAGTTATCCTTCCAAGGGATCTCATTACAGACAGTCCTAGCTACAACACCATGTCTCATCGGTAGAATATACCATGATGATATTTTTGGACAACTGCTTGTGATGTGAGTGATATCTGTGGTGTTAACTCCACACAGTCTGCATCGGTTGTCACATTTTACTTCTTTTCCTGCATAACTATCCCTTTTATGCATCAGGTATTAGATTGTTATTTTCTGTTCCTGGATTGCAAATGTATGTATGTATGTATTCATCTAT
Organism: Octopus bimaculoides; assembly: GCF_001194135.2. Taxonomy (NCBI): domain Eukaryota; kingdom Metazoa; phylum Mollusca; class Cephalopoda; order Octopoda; family Octopodidae; genus Octopus; species Octopus bimaculoides. The sequence continues at coordinate 39,650,894 of NC_068981.1, forward strand.
CTATCTATCAATCTATCTATCTATCTAGCTAGCTAAGCTATATATCTATCTATCTATACAATATACAAGAATAAGGGCAGGGAATCGTCAATTAATAATAGAATTAATAATTAACAATTTTGCCAAGTAGTTCAGTATGAAAAAACCTTTATCGGTAAAACCATTTATCATCATAAATATACAGGGATTAGCATTGAGTTGCTTCTCCAGCATACTGAAAATTTAGAAATAGCAGTCAAAGAACTACAGAAAAATTTGTAGTTTAGAATCAGTAGTTCTTTGACTGCTATTTCTAAATTTTCAGTATGTTGGAGAAGCAACTCAATGCTAATCCCTGTATATTTATGATTATCTATCTATCTATCTATCTATCTATCTATCTATCTATCTATTTATTCATCTTACTTTAGTTATCTTTTTTTATTTTATTTTACCCTCATCAATAAATTGTTTAATAACTTCTAATTCCAATTCTAATACTTTCCTCGCAAGCAATTGTAAAATATTAAAAAAAAATTGCTTTGCGTTTAGAAAAACCTGCCTTCTGATTTATTCAGTTCATTATATTATACGCTGTAAAACAATGCCAATGAAAACAGAATATTTGTACATTAGAATGAACCAGTTTCCTTTTCTGGAATACTATATCACTTACATTAACTTAATCAAAACCACGTTTTTAAAGCTAAACATTAGATTCCTTCGCAAAAGTTTTATTACTTTTAATGGACTGACACTTGAACCAAAATCCAAGAGAATGTAACAGACGTCTCGGGTTAAAATGAAGAAGCAAAGATAGATGTAAGAAAAGTATTCCATTACATGCAACCGAAATTTTAATGCTTAAATCATATAT
>NC_068981.1:39651966-39663096 GCF_001194135.2 Octopus bimaculoides
ATATATATATATATATATATATATATATATAATGATAATAATAAAAAAAACATATATCAGAAAGAAGCACACTCTAAAAAATAAAGCAATAATGATTACAACAAAATTTTATATAGAGTTACCCAAGTTTTCGCACCCACAAAGCCAAAGCCTTGTAGACAGCTCGTCAGACTCTATATGAATAGAAAAATTTTAAATATCTACTTCTCAGGCGTAAAAAAACGCTCAGAAATCGAAGAATACGAAAAAACGTTAATAAGTATGGATTATTTCCTCTTAAGCAGAGGGGAAAAGCCTCTATAGACTCGGAGAGACCTAACGAGCAAACGGGGAGATCCAGTTTTCTAGTAAGTAGCGCTTGAAGTGGATACAATGAGAAAACACTTCTTTACGGTTGTTTAATGCGCCAGGCTTCTTAAAGTCCTTAAAAATTTTGATTCTCTCCGAGATGCAGATCTTGCAACGGCTACTTCCATTTATATACGGGCCCGGATAATCAATTAATTTCCACTCGACATCACACGGGGCCCCTTGAATTTTGAGAGAAAGAGAGAGACAGACAGACAGACAGACAGACAGAGTCATTGACAGTGTCAAAATTAGCATGGTATTAATACTTTCAATAATATTCTATTTGTTTTACGGCGGCGAGCTGGCAGAATCGTTAGCACGCCGGGCGGAATGCTTCTGAGTTCAAATTCCGCCGGGGTCGACTTTGCCTTCATCTTTTCGGGGTCGATAAATTAAGTACCGGTGAAACACTGGGGTCGATGTAGTCGACTGGTCCCCTCCCAAAAAATTTCAAGACTTTGTACCTTCAGTAGAAAGGAATATTTTATTTGTTTTGCTCATCGCATATCTAAAGAGAAAACAGGAAGTGGGGTCGACCGAAATTCCAGAGTGTCCACCTTCATAATTACTTTCGAAATTTAATTTCCTATTTTCTGACAAAACTCTTACAAGAGGTATTCATAATTTCTAGCAACTAATATATTACAGTTACACATATGAATTATGTTAGCCTTACATGAACTATGATTTTGTTATTAGTTCATATTTAATATTCTTACCACGCACCACTTTCTTTTAACACGTTATTTTTAATATTTTTAATGTTATTCTGTTTTTTTGCCTAAGGTTTTAATAGGACTTCAAAACTCATTATTTTTTAATTTCAAAAATGTGCTTTATTCTTCATGTTGAGGAAGTAATTCCGTTAAGCAACATGGTTACAATCAGTAAAATATTCAGCAGAACAACGTTTTATTGGAAGAAAACGTCTCGTTTTCTTTTGAAAATTCACTTGAGCATATCGTTTATCAAATAAAGGTACAGTGTTTAGAGTTCTTCATGTTCTTTCCACAACCTAAGTATGAATTTGCAAATGATTTCTGTGAGTACTGGGAACTGATGTAAAATTACAAATAACGAAAACATTTCCGCTTTCTCTCTACACGCTACGCAATGATGAAGAAAACTTTTGCTTCTCTTAGATGTAACGTTAAGATCTTATTGAGAATTTGAAACCTTCATTTATGTTATCATTAATATGATGTCAACCCTCAAAACTAACAGCATTGTGAACTTACTCTACTAGGATTTGAATATCTTGATGTACGATATTTGTCGTGGAGTAATAAATATCATTAGGCAAAAATCAATTTAACTTAAGATAAAGCAAGTGGGAAGGTATATATTTATTCAAAGTGGTACCTCCATACTTTTGTCATTAAATCTTCTTTATATTGCTATTTTTATCTTCAAAAAGATTATAGTATATTTCTTAGTAATAGCATTATAGCTTTCATTATATTTATATAGGATAGATACACTTAATAATAAGCTGTAGCTGATGTTCAGTGGTTAACTTTGGTGATTTTGTTCACAAGGCAAAGTAATCTCATAATGGAATAAAGCTAGAACATATAAATATATGTTTTTATTTGTAACTGTATGCCCAAAGGAGAAGGAAATGTTCAATAGTCGTGATGACTAACATAAAAATATATAGACGAAAGTGAAACGCTTTAGTTCTTGTTGCTTTCCTATCTAGGTTTTTCTAGAAAACCATACCTGATTGTCAAATAAATGTTATGCCAGTGTAGGTTTGAGTAAATCTACATCTGAACAAACAAACCGGTTGCCGGCTATTCCCCAGAGATAAAATAATATATGAACTTAATTTTGTCTGCTGATTTTTTACCTAATGCACACGTCTCTATAGTAAAAAAAAAAAGAATTGATTGTTCAGCGTGTTTACCTGACCATTGAAACTCACACAGCAGTGTCATTGCTTCAGTCATAGCGATGGAGGTGATGCAAAGTTAAGAACAGCAGCAGAACACAAGCCGTTGTTGTTGTAATGATAAGGTTTTTGTTAGTGTAATATTATTATTATAACCCCATAAACACACACTGATATTAAGTTGAATATTATTATTACCATCATCATTAGTAACAACAGAAAATGTAACCATTGCGCGAATTAAAATCAAGGAGACCTATGATCAAAGATGTTCTAACTGTGACCATAGTATATATTTACGGAAATGTGGTTATTTCTAGTGAGTCGAGTAAATACGCACAGACTTTGCTGGTTTGAAGACATACGTATGTGTAGTAGTAGTAATAGTAGTAGTAGTAGTAGTAGTAGTAGTAGTAGTAGTAGTAGTAGTAGTAGATACAGTGATAACAGTAATAACAGTAAGCTAGAGAATGTAGAATGCTTTAAGGTATTTAGGGATCATCAATATATATTCTAACATCAAACTCGTTGGTTTCATCTGTTGGTGATTGATGGAATAGCTGCAGTTAAAGGAATCGAATCATGTCAGCACCCCATACTCTCTAAGCTCATAAATCATATCATATAAATCAGATACAAACCAATGTTTGTAGCGTACATATGATTAAAAGTGTTGCAGATACGACTGCCTTGTTTTGAGACAACTAGGATCATATTATCAAAAGTATTTTCTTATTTTCAAAACAATGGAGTATCATTTGACAATGACTGCCCTGCTGTTTCTAATAGACAGAACGCTTAGATAGAGGCTCCTTGGTTGGCTCGTGATATATATATATATATATATATATATATATATATATATATATATATATACTGTGGATAGAATGGAAAACGTTTAAATCAGGCAGACTACGATTAACACATACATATACTGGTTAGGTAAGATAAAATAAGGATAGTCCGAATTAATACATATATTGATATATTAGAGATATGAAAATATATAGATATATACACATACTAATAATAGAATATAGATAAAAATAATAGTGCAATATAGTTGGCGTTTGATATAGATAGCTGGAAGGAGATAGTTCTACATAGGTTGAGTGAAGAAAACGCATAAAGGGCAGCTGTAAAACCTCTGAACAATGAAGAACTACTCAAATGTCAACTACGGAAAAGTGTTATTTACAATCTCAATAAATACATTCATAGCTGCCATGCGAATTGTATCGGAGTCTACTCCCAACGAAAGCTGGTTCGTTAATCAACTGAAGCACGAAAGAACAACTACCTGTAGCATTATTACCAAAGATCTGGGTGACAACATGCGTGATATGCGGTAAATCTGTAGATCCCACAAATCGATCCCATCAGTCCTATGGAAAGTACAATTTTTATCAGTCTCTTGTGCCATAAACCGTGCGGATCTGCAGCTGGTCTCAAATGGTGGCCGAAGTGGGGATGACAATAGAGAAACAAGGGGAGACGAGAGTCATCTAAAAAGATGCTGCTATCATCGTGAATGTAAGCGTGTGTCTGTGTCTGTGTGTGTGTGTATGCGTGTGAATGTTCATGTTAGTGTACGCGCGCGAGTGTAGGTATATGTGTGTGTATGTGTGTAATTTATTAAAACAAACTATTAAAATACAGAAAAAAGACAAAAAAAAGGAAAATGAGGCCATGCACAAGAGATATAATAAGTCGACGCTCGGTGAAGGGAGAGAGCCGTTGGTAACGTTTCGAGCATAGCTCTTCATCGGAAACAGTTAAGTCCAAAGAGAAAGAAGGAAAAAATAAGGAAAAATCGTCAATAGTCCATGTGTGTTTTCTTTTCTGAAGTTACAGGAAATGGAAGAAAAAAGAGAGCGTGTGTATGTATGATAGCGTGTGTGTATGTGTGTGGTAGTAACTGTGCGTGCGTGCTTGTGCTTGTCTGAGTCATCTATGTGTGTGTATGTAAATATCTCCCACGAACGTAATGCAGTTGAAGATGAAGACGAGCTCTGCTTGGCGGAGAAATGTGGAGGTGCTGGGTATGGGGTCGGGTGACAGTCGAGGAGGGCTAAGCGGCCATCTTTCTGGGGTATCACAGTGTACAGGGATGCTATGCCCATGGTGAAAAAGAGGCGTGGAGGGCCGGGAGTGAAGGAAAAGGAATTGAAAAAGTGAAGGGTTGGTGTCATATATATGAGACGGGAGAGCAACGACTAAAGGGGAAAGGATGAGGTCGAGATATTTGGAGATTAATTTTGTTGGGGTGGAAATAATGTGACGGCCGGGGTTGTAGGGTTTGTGTATTTTGGGAAGGAAATAGATATGGAGGTACGGTGTATTCGGACGATGAGGTTGGTGGCAGTAGGGGGAGCAGAAAATGAGACGAGGTCATGGATAGTGGAGTGCACACAGGTTGGGGTCGGAGGGGAGGAGACGATAGAATATGGGGTTCGGAAGCTGACGGAGCGCTTCCTGCTTGAACAGGTACGCACGCCACACAACCACTGCTCCAATATTGTCTACCGGCTTGACGACGATGTCGTGCCGGCGATGGAGGTTGTGATAGAAAGTATACCTCTTTTAATCCGTTAACTTCAATGGGGAATGATGCATCATAAGTTCAAATTGCGACTGAAGGAACTTGTAGTGGTTTTGAATTATTTTAAAGTGTTTTGATTCAAACCCAAACCTCCAGTCAATGATCCTATGTAAATTAAGGTCATTATTTTGAGTATGATTTCTGTCATCAATTACTTACAGGAAATTGCATCTTCAAAAGTTAGTAAATGCTCGTTTCTGCACAGAGTCGACATGATTTCCTTCTATGTTTTGCCATTTTCCTGAAGTAATCCCCATACTTCCTGACAAAAACCATGAATTCAATAGCTTCCAATCAAATACTTGTATTAACCTTGGACCTAGTCGTAGTCTTTAATATGATTTTCAACCTAAACAAAGAATACAAATATTTTGTTCTACAATGTTATTTTCAGAAACAGTAGTTTTCGTACAACTACCATTGACCACATATGATCGATATTCTTCCTACTACATGTGCCATCTCTACTTCCTGCCTCATCTATCATATATTTGTTGGAAGGTATTAACTGTGTCTAGCCTTTAGTAATCTTTTCTGTAGATATTTACAATCTAGTGACCATGAAACAGTGTAACTAATTCTGTATGAATATTTCATTATTTTACTTGATATTTTACAGTTACACAGTTTTCTTAAATTAACTTTGATGAAAGAATTCTTTTGCATGATAATTCAAATATATGGACAATCAATGATGCAACAATTAGCTTCAGCTCAGTAACTAATCAACAAATAATAAGGCTTTCAAAAATTAGAAAATATTTCTTATAGTATATAGATCTCAGTTTGCGTCAAAATGAATATATTTATGTATTAAGAGAACAAATAAGTAAGCCAGCCGAGTAATCAACCAACGTTTAGTTATCTGAAACAAACATGATAAATAGATATGATTTCTCAACATTTTATAGTTAAAGTCGAAAATCCAAACAATATATATATATATATATATGTATATATATTTATATATATATATATATATACATATATAACAAAAATGGGACAAGAACGCAAAACATCGAGACAGTTAGGTGATACAAAAAAGGGGACAACAAGACATACAGATAGACGATACAAAGAAAACAAGGACGGGTCATTCGGAGTTTTCTATCCTCAGTCGAGTTCCAGATTATTTTTGCAATTTCGGCTGGTTATTCTCGATATTGCTCCAATCTGGCCAGCTCCAAGGAAAAACTAAGCTAAGAGCATTAGATTCCTTGGAAAAAAGCAGCGAATGTATACAAAAACAAGGACGGAAAATAACGAATATTGTTACACAAATACAGTGGGAATAATAATGGGACATAACAACAGATGTCTTTCGACTAAGGACGAATAAAATTAAGTTGGCGTGTGTGTGGAAGTAAAGCCTTACTGCAAGGATATAAAATTTAACAAGCACGAGGAGGAATATAGATGTTGCACGGGTGGTAGTTGAACCAAGAAAGAAAGGTCAGGCCTCGCCGAACAACGGTAACGTGAGGAGGTTGTTATGTCCTGTTAATTGCATTTGTATTTGTGTAACATTTCTCTGTTTTTTTCCGTCCTTCTTTTCGTATACATTCGCTGCTTTCTTCCAAGGAATCTAATGTTCTTAGCTTAGTTTTTTCTTGGAGCTGGCCAGATTGGTGCAATCTCGAGTATAACCAGCCGAAATTGCAAACAAAATCTGGAACTCGACTGAGGATAGAAAACTCTTAATGACCCGTCCTTGTTTTCTTTATATCGTCTGTCTGGATGTTTCGTTGTCCCTTTTTTGTATCACCTAACTGTCTGGATGTGTTGCGTTCTAGTCCCATTTTTGTATTTTTTATATATAAAATATAGCGGCGTACGTATACCTTGGTCTCATATATAAACATATACTCTTTTACTCTTTTACTCCTTTCAGCCATGTGGCTGTGGTAATGCTGGAGCACCACCATGGTCTTGCTGAATTCCTCAGTCTAGGGTGTTTCAAATTACCACTCCTGTATGTACCTTTATCCCTGCTGTTGACTCATTTGGTGTATAAGGGAGTTTGATTCCGCTGCTCTCCTCTGTACCTCATTTCGGGCTGTTGGTTCATCCGGTGGAAAGGAGTATGTCTAGTTCTTTTTTGCAGAAATCTTCTTCCATCTTATGCAGATTTCTTCATTTTTATGGCTGGGCATTGAAGAGCTTTGGGCCTTTGAATCCTAGGCTATTGCAGTACCTGGTCCTGAATTTAGATGGAGTAGATGGTACATTTGGTACAATTCAATGGCGGCCAATTCTGGCATTTTTATAACTCTCACTGTCGAAATTAGGTTCTAACCCTTCTAGAGTTTTCCATATGTAGATTATTACATATCTGTCGCGCCTTGGCTTCAGAGAGTAAAGTTGCAGTTTTTTCAGCCTCTCGCTGTGGCTCATCCTCTTTTCTGTTTCAATCCTTTTAGTGTAGTGGCATTGGACTGCTTGAAGCTCCGCAGTTAGTTTGGCACTATGTGGTGACCATAACTGGGAGCAATAGTCTAGGCGGCTGAGAACAAAGGTTCTCCATAAGTTCAGCATAGTTTTTTGGTCTCTTATCTTGAAGGACATTAGTATCCATCCTGCTAGTTGTCTGCACTTTGCTAACATCTTGGAAATGTGCATATAAAATGATGCATCATTGCAAATACTGATCCCCAAGTCTTTTACTGTCTGTGACATTGGGATTGCAGTACCTTCGAGTCCTGTGTATGATGGTTGTAATGCATTTGTGAGTTGATAGTGCAATGCTTGAAATTTTCTTGTATTAAACTGTATGTCGTTTACTTCGGACCAATTGTATATCGAATTCAGGTCCCGCTGTAATCTTGCAACGTCATCTTGATTTTTTATTGCCTGTGATAATTTTGTATCATCGGCATAGCTAGTGACTATGGCTGTCTGATTGACCGTGGGCATATCTAAGAGAGTTATTCTGAACAGTAATGGCCCCAGAACAGATCCCCGGGGGACGCCACTTAGGATTTGAGTTCCGTCAGAAAGGGAACCATTGGCTGCAACTGCCTGACTTCTGTCTTTAATGAAGTCGTGCATCCACTCTCCCAGTTTACCGGCAGTGCCGAAATCTCTCAGCTTATGACATACCATACCATGATCTACCTTATCAAATTCCTTTGCAAAGTCAAAGTATTTCACGCTGACATCTGAATGGTCAAGTAGTTGTTTCAAAACCCAGCCATAGTGCTGTAGGAGTTGTGTGAAAGAGAGAGAGAAAGAGAAAGAAAGAGAGAGAAAGAAAGAGAGGGAGAAACAGAGAATGGAGAGAAGGAGAGATAGATAGACAAATTCTACATTTCTACAAACAAAATAATGTACGAAAGCAGTCGATTTTATATACCCAAATCATTACAAACTTTATACATGTTAATTCTAAAGTGCTTTGGCCTATATTTACTTTTTATTTTCTCTTAGCTTCAATTAACCTGCCAGAAGCTGTAGTCATAAAATTTTTTTTAAACTGAAAAACATTTACTTCGTCAAGGAAACAGTAGAAATATATTATTTTAAATAGTTTCGTAATATATTAGGCAGAAATCCAAATTTAAGTGAAGCAATCACTCAGATTCTGTTTTCTTCAATTTTCCAGTTACTTTTCTATTAAAGACAAACAAATTTAAAATGTACATTTTAGAGAAAGTAGCATCGTTACTACAAATGATTGATAGCATCTAAATCAGAAAGATTTAGCCTTTAACTTTATGTTGTGGTTGTCGAAAACTGAGACATAGTTAGAATTCAGAAAGGTTACAAAATTGTGCGAATACACAATTGAAGGGACAAGAAGAAATGGAATGAAAATTAAATGCAACAAGATGCGATTTAATTGGCGAAAGAATCAATAATGATAGATCTCTGAAACATTTATCGTTTGGAATAGTTATTTCGTATTCTGATATCAGAAGAGGTGCCACACTTGTCAAATACTCAAGACGATTAATGCATACCAAATGCTATACGTGTGTTTAATTCACTAGTTTATTGAAATCTGGAAAGGCAGGATTTTTTTTTCTGTTTTACAGAAAATTATAACTTTTAAGACAAGCATGTTACATAGCAAGATCGATATATATATATGTATATATATATATATGTGTGTATATATATATATATATAAGTATATGTGTGTGTGTATATATATATATATATATATATATATATATATATATATATATATATGTATGTATAAGTATATGTGTGTATATATATATATATATAAGTATATGTGTGTGTGTATATATATATATATATATATATACACACACACAGACAAACAAGTAGACAAGAAAAGACATATAGATCGATACAAAAATAGGTAGAATGGTATACATACATATCTATATCTACCTATATGTCTGTATATATATGTATATGTAAATATAAAGGTAGAGAGAGAGATACAGAGAAAGAGAACCTGCGAGAGAGAGAGAGATACAGAGAAAGAGAACCTGCGAGAGAGAGAGAGATGAATAGATAGATAGAAAGATAGTTATTTACACGCATACTTATATTCATTTATTTCTTTATGTAAACGCATGTAGTAGAATTATTTATATTTTAACGTAAATATTATACATGGAGATAGGTAGGATCTCGTCCGTATGGCAACTTAAACCACAATTTGCAGTCTTCGCACATATGCACAGATACAGAAGGGATTGCATACACAAGCAAACATACGTATATACATTTTATATACACATACTCACTACTCATATTTGTATGTATTTATTTTATGTATGTATGTATGTACGTATGTATGTATGCATGTATGTGTGTGTGTATGTGTGCATGCATGTATGTATATATATTTGATACTTTGGAAATAGAAAGAATGTTAGGTGATATATGTTAATATTGAGAGTAACATAGAAAGAAAACATAGAGTCAATACTGGATCAATAGAAGGAACTAAACTGAAAGTAATATCTTCTGTATTATTCTCGGAATATATTATTTTTATATATATGAATGTTCTTGAGTATGCTGAGTAAATATATTCTGCTTGCGTATATGTGTGAATGCATGTGAGTTGATTAAAAGAGCATTAATAAAAACACAAGTTTTATAAATCTAAATTCAATGCAAATGTAATATAACTTTTACATGTGTGATTATTTCTTGGTTTCTCTACTTCCACCATTCACGCTATATTACAAACACTAGCATTAAAAGTTTGTCTTCGCTAGTGCCGGAATATGTGTTATGATGAAAAAGTGTAGTCGTTTACTGTAACCTCGTTATATCAATGATACTCATTGAATAGAAAACAGGACGAAAGAAAGCCAAACTTTTAACCAAGGGAAATTAAAACACAGAACTTTGTAAAATCACAAGTAATGTTGTAACACATCTACTAGAGCGCACTTCAGTCTTGCATTCATATTGATCCTATAATATTGAATATTGATTGAGAAACGTCATTGATATGAAATGTATAAACAATTAAACCAAAGCCACTCATCCCCAAAGACATCTAGCTTTGATCATTTGTTTTAATACCGTTTCCAAATACTCTTGATACAAATGATAAGATACTGTTATACATTCTTCTGTTATATAGATGTTGACAATAACGCTACATTTATCTTCACGGGTTTATACTCTTTGTCTACTTGCAGACGTAACAATAATATAAAACACCGTACTTCAAGAGCGGAACTATACGAATTATTAGTTCAAGCTATCGGCTACGAACAAATTTGCTTGAAGCAATGTGTTAGTAAATAGATTATAGTCGTAAAGTTGGAAAGCAATGAACACCTTTGAGATACCAAGCTAGAGGAAGATACATTTTGTTCTCAATTTACTAAAGAAATATATTTTGAAAATAACATGGAATATTTTTACATATTACAGAAGGTTGTAGCTCCATCTAAGTATGAATGAAATTGATTATTAGACAACAATTAATTATAATAAAAGCATTAATACATTAATTACTAATTATATCGCAAGTGTAACTTCGACGGCAGTAGTTTGGGAGTGGGGATCTAAGTGTATTGGCTTCTTATTTCTAAAACTAAAAATTACTATAATTTGTGTAGTCTCGGTCAATGAACATATACGTATGTTTTTCTGATTAAACCTTGAATTCTATTGATAATACAGGTTAAGAGACAAGTTGATTTGATTTAAATTTACATTCAGTAAACAGAACACTTACGCATCTTCCACGCGTATACTCTTGCCTTTCAGTTTTTAAACCGTAAAATCAGCAAATACATGTAGATGTGTGTGTGTGTATATATATATATATATATATATATAT
>NC_068981.1:39664140-39705329 GCF_001194135.2 Octopus bimaculoides
ATATATATATATATATATATATAAATATATATATATCCATAAATTTCTAACTATAAGTAAACACGCACGGTCAATGTAGTGAATATAAGAAAAATAGGCCTAATTTATTTGTATATATTTTGTTTATTTAGATTAAGCTTGCTGGCTTCTTTATTATTAACATTATTATTATTATTATTATTATTATTATTATTATTATTATTATTATTATTATTATTATTATTATATTTAATTTAATAATGGCAATAATACTTAGCCATGTGATTAAATAATAAACTATCATTGTTGTTGTTATTATAATTATTCCGGAGCCAAACTGACAAGATCATTAGCGCGTCGAACAAAATGCTTACAAACTCTACATCATGCACATTATATTCTAAGTTGAAATACCACCGCTGTCAACTTGGCCTTTCATTCTTTCGATGACAATAACATCAAATACCAGTCGACTAGCATTTTCCCGACAAATTTCTCTTCTTCTTCTTCTTCTTCTTCTTCTTCTTCTTCTTCTTCTTCTTCTTCTTCTTCTTCTTCTTCTTCTTCTTCTTCTTCTAATCACCATCATCATCATCACCACCACCACCACCATCACTGCCGCCGCCATCATCTTCATTATTTTAACATAGTACGTTATCTAGCGGCTACGCACGTTTACCTTCAACGTGGAGCCTAAAGAAATATACACGAACATACAAGCCCACGGTTTTATCGCAGGCCAACTTCAAAGGATTTGCGATTTCCTCAGGATCCCAATAACCTTCATTCTCTCTGAATCACTTTTGAAGTGACAGTTATTTCTATAAATTCACAAAATATAATACAATTATAGAAAACACACAACTTATCAATAAAACTTATTTCTATACGCATGTCTTGCGGGAATAAACAAACTGATGGTACTACCTACCTAAAAAGTTAACAAAATTGCTGGAGAAATATTATTGTTTATTGTACCATGTGTATGTATTGAAAATTTAACTAATATACACGCGTTGTTTATATAGTTATTCACGTATGGGAAAATATTGGGCTTTGGTTATTCAAGTAAATATCAAAATGTTTTCAGAAAATATTAGTTTGACATTTCATGATATACGAAGTACTTAATCACGCTATTAATTTTTAAACAATTAATGATTGCTTTTCTGAAGATATTTCTAGATTCTGTATTTATAGAGGATTATGTAGGAATTATTCTAGTCATTGTATTTCTTGCCGAAGGTATTTAAAAATATGAAATATACTGTGCATTTTTCCCATACAAACCAAACAATTGCTTCATTTAAGTCAGGTATTTCGCATAAAAACCTCATTTATATTAATGTTATGGGAAAATATTTCTGGTGTAGATACTGTATTACTGTGCTGTCTTTTTACCTGCGCTTTTTGCAAATTATATTATAAACACAGATAATAACTATAATGTATAACCTGGAAGTTAATCAAAATACCAGTCAAACTATAAAATGTAATGTAATTATTAGTGAAAGAAATGTTTGAAGTATATCAAATTTTCTGACGATATTTGTCACGTTTTAGTACAGAGAGGAAGAGTTTCAAAACTATTTTCCCCAGACAATTGCCATCGCATTTATATTATTGAATTTCTGTCATATAGTTATTTTCAAAACTGCACTGTAATTCTTAAATGTTGCAAACAACAAAATGTTGTTGAACATTATCCGTTTAATTCGTTTCTAAATTCAGAAGATCACGTAAATGTTCCTTTTTACTATTATTCCATATTAGTGTGGTCCTCTCGAATCTCTAGATAAACAAATTTAGTTGCATTTATTCGTAAACACATGACTTGATGATATATTGATTTTTACTTTCTACATCAAAATGGAAGATGCAATAAATGTCATATAATCTATGTCTCTTTAAATTTGCCAAAATCTTTTCAGTCATAGTACTATTCATGATTTTCTTGACCATTTACGAGGGTAGAAGTGAATTGATTTCAACCTAGAGCCACATTGCAACAATATATTGGGTTCAACTTCATCGATCATACTCTTTTATATAATAACTGGACAACTTGAAACTGGTCAAAATATCAATAATAAAGTTCGTAAGAATACATCATTTTTAGAATGAACCACTCTTTGTTTCCAGATCACTGAGACGTGTCAGGTTTGAAATATGATATTTAACAATATCTTGCCTTTCCAGGCCTTACTTCTTTTTTCTTTTCTGTTGTTTTCACAAAGCAATCAATTTTCTAAATGTTTGATTTTTTGCAATTACAATCGACCTTCTGTTCAAAACATATATCCGACTAATTAGCTAAATCGATAGGTTTCATTATAGGTTGCCAGATTGACTGCCTTTATCTTACTATTTACGTGATATTTCAAAAAAGATTGTGTTAATGAGATTCATCAAATTTCCTTTGAACTTAAAAATGGTAGGAGATCAAGAGCATCATCAACTAATTTCTATCATTGATAACTTGTACTGATTTCAAGAAAAGATCTGTTTTATCAGTAGAACCAAACCAGTAAAATTGCACGTTACTGATGGTTGTTCTACTATTTTTTTTTTATTTCTACTTGGTTCTTTAATGGAACATAGCATTTACAAACTAATTATTTTCATCGTTTCATTAACTTCACAAAGTATAACAACTTTTGGGAATGTTAGGCACAATTAAATATGTTCTAAAATTACAACAACCTTTAATAAATATATAAATGTACAATTATTTCGTACAGAAACTTGTTACAGTTCTTTTAAAAATGTACTTGTTATGTAGCCAAAATATTTCTGCCAACATACACGCCCAATCATTTGCAACTGATTATTGATATATTGACTACTGCTGAGCTGTCACTTTAATTCATGTAATATGAAAATATACGCAAAAGTTTTCTTTATCTTCAAAACATATTAAGTTTTATTGAAGTTCGAAAACTTTCTAACGACAAACTTATATTATTCTCTGTGGGTGCAACTGAAATAATTCAGGCTTACAATATATAACGAAAAAAGAAAATGTCCAACCGTACAAAAAGGTGACGGTCGAAAACCAATTATCAAGAATTATTTATATTCTAAGATACGACGAATATAGTGAAATTACAGTTACAGATATATGCCAACAAGTGATTCTAAGTGAAATTCGTGTTAATGATCATCTTCAGCAAAGTCATATGTGACCCCCAAGAAAAAATTGTCATCTCATCTCTATTGTCTACTCAACCGGCAAACACATTTTTTGAATGTCTGATTTCGTTTTCTTAATTTTATATATGCGCCATATTTCCTTGCAGTTGACAAGATAAATAGCAAGCATCTGACAGTTCAATCGACTCTACTCCTCCCTATGAATTTCTGCTTGTTGTTACTACTGTTGTTTAGGTCTGTGCTGATCTTGGGCGTTGTAGCTATGACCAGCTGGCTTTTCTCTTTTTTCTGTTGCTTGCACAGTGCACTGAAAGCAACAACATTTTCCAATGTACTTTTACTAAGACGGTAAGTTTTGAATTTAGAAAAATGTAGATTGACAGGTTTCAATTTCTAAGAGGCTGAATGATCAGCTGAGACCTCCTTGACAAAATTCCAGTTTTGATTCTTTTTTAAGATTTAAGTATTTGAAATCAAATTCTGGCTTTGTTTTAATGTATATTATTCCATTAGTGAACTTTTCTTCATTTTTATTGAATATCTATTTATATATGCATCACATTCCTATTATAACATATTTTGCAAACATAACCTTTACCGAGTGAACATGTTATTGGAAACATAATATAGTTGTTGGAGGGGTTGATTCTTTCTGAAACAGGTTCTTCATACATATTAGTATATTTATTCGTATCTCGTGCGTAGGCTCGATATATGTTACCCATCGAAATAATCTCGTTGCATTGTATCATGGCAAACCTCAATATCTATATAAGCGTGGAAGATGTACATAAATCACACTGATATGCAGAGTTGGATAGTAATATATTTTCTTCACTTAAAGATCAGCATCACGTAACTAATTTGATTTCTTTTGAAATCCTTCTGATAAATCAATTTTAGAGAGATAATCAAGTAAAGTTTGAATACCATATTCTGAATTCCGAAACCCTAACATTATTCAGTAGCATCAGATGGTCTGAACTCTTAAACTGTCAAGGCTCTTTTGGATTGAAATGATTAATGAAACGTGAAGCTGGTCTCTAGAGGATAGTAGTTTTCTTTTATATATTTCTGGCTCTAAAGTTACAATATTTCATCTACACGATTAGGTTTCATCTAGTATTCTATAGTTAAGCATTCTGCTAAACACAACGTGTTACAAATGTAATACTACCTCTGCACAAATGTTGTAAGAGTAGAACGGTTCGATGAACTGTAACTGAAATATTCATATATAAACTATGAATGCTTGAAAAAATAGAAACCTTTTGCAAGACAAGTTTAGCTGAACAATATATTTCCTTCTGCTACCAGACTGAGTTACATGTTTCGGATCGGTCATGAATATTTAGGAAATAGAAAGAATAAACTAATTGACGTTTGAAAGAACTATCATAGCTACAGCTGTTTCGGTTCCTCAGTAGATGTAGAATAGCCACAAGATTAATTTGGAACTAACGACTGATCTTGGCTACGTGAAACATTTAACGTATTAGAAGAAATTATCTAATTTTACTTATATTTAAGTTATTAGAATTCCTTATACAAATTGTAGTGCTATAATTTTCTGGAGTTAAATATTTTGTAATATGCGGGAAAGGCTCTTATTGATAAAATAATTAAGTCTTGCAGAGCGAATATATTTTATTTAAGGTATATATATATATATATATATATATATATATATATATATATATATATATGTGTGTGTGTGTGTGTGTGTGTGTATGTGTGTGTTAGTATACATTCATAGAATGAAATTGAATCAAAATAATTCAATACTCATTATACAAAAGTCCTAACAATTAAACTTTATAGAGTCATGATAAAACTTGGTAATATATAGTAGAAAGATGGAGAAATCTACATTGTCAACCCTATGTATTTCATATCAAGAAGTGAACACTAGTCGGGCACAGTTTGAAATAATTATATCAAACAAGACTGTTGTTCTTGTACAGTTGATTTAATAGCATTGATTTTTCAGAACATCAGGTACTATTCATTTCAAGGGAATTTAAACAATACAAACAAAACGGAATAGCATATGAAGTTGCTAGGGGCGCTAGAAAGTTTGCTGCCCCTGTTACCACGAAGAAGGAAACATTAATGGATTTTAATTGAACACCACATTATTTTTTAACTGACAATATAACAATAGTAGAGAAATCACGAAAGGTGTTTCAGCTTAAAAGAGTCATTAATTATTTTACTAGAATTCGCTTTTTGTTGATTTTATTCAGTTTATCTTTTTATGTTGTTGTTAATAGTAGTGCTGATGTGTTTCTAGCTACTTTTGTTAATGGTTTTCTTTTATTGATATACTACTAGTAAGATTTGTAATTACAGGAGCAGTTACTGCTGCTGTATTAAACGCTTTTATATAGCCGTAGCTATAAAACTGAATAATATAGTTTGGGGTGTAACACATATAAATGAATATAAGTTTAATTGCTTTACACATGATAGATCACTATTCAATTATTCTGACATCAATATCGTTGAAACTTCTACTCTTTATTCTTTAGTTCTGTTATATTCTAGAAATGTAGCGAAGTTTTTATAATACATTAAAGTACTGTGTAGCAACAGTTCTTTATAGCTGTTCTTTGTAAATTAGTTTCAGGTTTTGGTGCAATTTTTTGTGACGTTTTGATACAGTGTTATTATAATTGTTGACTTTCATGCCTTTCTCAAATATACAAGGGTCGGCTGAAAAGTTCATAGGCTGATCAAGATACTCTTATAGAATGTAACCAAATGAGGTTTATACTTCAACATTGTCCTCCTTGAGGTCCACACTTTTTCCATCGGTATAGCTGTAGTTGCATCGCATTAGTGAAGAAGCTTTCTTTTTGTTTATCAAAACAGTTATCAATAGCAGATATCACGTCATCATCACTGCGATACTGGTTCCCAGTCAAGTGTTTTTTCATGTTGTGGAACAGATGATAGTCAGATGAGGCATGTCAGGAAAATAGGGAGAATGATCCCCCAGTTCAAAGCCACAGTCACGCACAGCAGCCGCCAAAGTCAAGGACTTGTATGCTGGAGCATTTTCCTGATGAAAAAGGCCCCGTTCGTCAGTTTTCCTGAGCATTTTTTCTTGATAGGCTTTCGTAACTGGTTCAGCAATGTGACATGGTTCTCTCCATTGATGGTGTGACCCTTTTTTGAGGATATTTAATAAAGACAATGGTTTTTGCATCTCAAAAAACTGAAGCCATCACCTTCCCTGCAGATGAAAGAACCTTGACTTTATTTCAAGCAATTGAGGAGGTGTATTTCCACAGCATGGATTGTCTATTTTTTGGGGGCTCAAGGTGTTGAATCCAACACTCATCTTCTAATTCTAGCTTAGAAAAGGTTCAAGGAAACCAGCGGAATCTGCCTCAAACAATGCCAGCATTTCCCGTGATCAACCTGGTGCGCTTTGCATCAGAAGACGTGGCAGCCACCGAGCAAGAAACCTTCGTCATGCCAAGCTCTTTGTGCAGAATAGTCTCAACTCTTTCACGGGATATACTAATAACATTGATTATCTGACTCATTATTAATCGTCTGTCATCCATCACCATGTGGTAAGTTCGATTGATGTTTCCTCAGTGGTAGCAGTTGGATCAATCTCAAGATTCTCCCTTCACTTTCTAAATTCAGCTGCCTACTTTTGCCCTGCTGATAAAGCTGGAACAACATCCCCTAACTTCGTAACAACGTCAGTATGAATGTTTTTTTGCAGGTACTTGATAACAGTACGATGCCAAATTTTGTCGATTTTCAAGGAAAGTCGCTACTAGTTACGTTTGACTGTTAGATATCATTTTACATGGAAAGAAAAAAAAAGCAGTTATTAAGAAGAATTGAAATTAATTTATTCAAAATTTCACAGCTCTAGTACCACTGTTTCATATGAGCCCACCCTCGTATTATAACGTGAATAAGCTGCAATGTTTACATTGTAACTGCGTCGACTGAACAAGGTTTATATTTCTGCAAGTTCACTGTAATAATGGAAACAGCCGTTGTGAAAATTATTACTTATTATTGGCTATTTTTACAAAGATTTTTCGTTTAGTTAAGCACAAATATTTTCTATTAAAGCAAGCAGAAAATGGAATAATAGAAATGCTTTAGTACTTTCTATTTGCATTCCTGATGTAATTGAAGCAGGTTTATGTTTTCCGAATAGCTATACATGGCATAAACTTCGATTCACTATATAGTTAACTCGTGCTATATTGCCCCTGATACGTTCTTGTTAATAATTCAAAGTGTTGCTCATATAGCTATACAAACAAAAGTTGTGTTAAGGTTTTAGATTTTAGCTTTTAAAATTTAACTTTCGAAATATATGTCTATTTAAGTGAATTAGTATAGGGTGTGACTTGCTTAAATCATGTTATATAATTTTATTATCAAATAATATTTTCAATAATTCTCAGATCACTTTGAGAAATATTGTGAGTTTAAACAATGAAATATGTTTAATTTTATAATTGTTTTTAATATGTTTGATCATTCGACGTTTTAAACACACGGTTTTTTTCCTATAATGTAATATCTAAACATGAATAATTTTGCTTTTCAATACACATTTTATGCATATAAAGATAATTTAATAGTGCTTACTAAATATAACAAAGGAAACTGAAATAAAGAATCAAATGCAGTAGCTATTCCTTTTATGAGGCTATCTAAATACAGTTTCACTAATACTATATGTCATACATACTATTGAAAAACGTAATATATAAACAAACGTGATACGAAATAGTCTTTTAATAACAGAAATAATATTGGTTTCAAATTTTCGCACAAGGTTAGCAAGTTTGGAGAATAGTTAAGTCGATAACATTGATCCAGTGCTCAACTGATATTTATTTTATAGACCTCGAAATATGAAAGGTAAAGCTCACATCGCTGGAATTTGAAATCAGAACGTAAAACCGACAAAATGCCGCTATGCATATTGCCCGATGTGCTAACGATGCTGCTAGCTCACCGCCTTAATAACAGAAATAACATTGGTTTCAGGTTTTGGCACACAAGACCACATTTTTCAGATGAGGCAAGTCGATTATATTGACCCCAATGCTAAACTGGTACTTATTTTATCGACCCAGGAGTACTAACGAATCTGCCAGCCCGGCAGAATTATTGGATTCAAATTTTGGCACAAGGCCAGCAAGTTCGGGGGTGTGGAGGAAGTTGATTACATCGATCTCAGTACTCAACTGGTACTTATTTTATCGACCCCGGAAGCATGAAATGTAAAATCGACCTTGGCAGAAATCGAACTCAGAACGTAAAAGCGGACGAAATGCCGCTAAGTATTTTGCCCTGCGTACTTACGATTCTTCCAGCTTGCTACTTTAATAACAGAAACAACATTTAAAATATATATACAGAGATAGAATAAATCTATGTAAAGATGAAATTATGATTACGATTCACATAATTTGAGACTTTTCAGCATTCGAAGAAAAATCAAACGTAAATGAAACAAAAGTGTTTCTATGGGTTTTCATTTATGTATAGTTTGACTCTTTAACAAAATTCTTGATAATGAAGTGGCATAATCATCTGCAAAATAATTTTCCTATCTAAATTCTAATTTTACTCTAAGATTGGGCATTAAATTCATTTTGTTTTCCAAGTTCCATTTGTTTTAAAGAAATACAGCTAATGTTCTCAATTTATGGACCTGGATAATACTTATAAGTATAAGGAACATATGCACCTCCATCAAATTATAAAATTAGGTATAAATTAAGATGCTTTCCAATTTTAAGTCTTTGCATCATAAATGTACACTGTAATTCATTATTACAGCAAATTGCAGTTCTGTGCCGATTTTAGTATGATTATGGATTATAGCATAACATGACACACGTATTTGCCCATACCATGATGGCATGGGATTTGCTTAGATTTCTACATTCTTTAAGCACATAATCAAAAACGTTCACTTTCTCATTAATAGTTTGTCTAGAATTCATGTTGGCTAACGCTCAGGTGAATTCTCTTTTGTGTTTATATATGTGGTTACAGAAACAAAATACAGATATGGACAGAGGCTTTTAAATGTGATAGAGAATGTCAATGGTTAGGACCAAGAAAATATGAATTTAAACTCTTACTGCATGCGGCCACATATTTCTAACTGTTTTTTCTTATTACTTGCTACTTCATTCATGTCTGATGTGCAGCTACTATTCGTTCTAATATCTCTTCAGGAGAGATAGCTAGTCCTATCCACGTATCACGACATTGTTTTGTAATAGGAGGGGAGCTTAGAATTAACTCATTTGTAGCAGTAAGTCCAAAATATCGATCTTTGGAAACATGGTTTTGTGTATCCCATTCTCAAAGAGATTAGGCACTATGAACTTGTCTGCTACCACCTTATCTTTCTAATTGCCAACATCATCAATGTAATTGAAACAGAAAACTATTATTAGCGACTTTCTCCTTAACTTTGACTCAATCTTTGCGCTTTGATTTCAAATATGGCCGAGATCAAATCTATCTTTCATTACTTTTGGTTCGATAAATTATTAACAGGATTGTTGTCTCATGTACTCCACAAAAGCTTTACCTAAGTTTATACATTTTAGAGAAACTCTCTACGCGCAGACCTTTCATTTCACCGTATGGAGATACACGCAGACCTCACATAATACGTATAGTACATCCTATGGTTGATGATACGAGAAGCACCTCGAAATTGATGATTTCACGATACATTTTCCATGGAGATGTATTCCTTATTCTAGAACCGTATATTGAAGGGAATTTTTAAAATGTTTCGATCAATTTCTATACTCGAATTCTTTTCACAATATTATTTCAACTCTTCAAGGCTTATCAGCTTCTTATTTTCAAGATATTAGAAATTAATAAAATATTTTGTTTTTTATTTTACTTTATTTAGAATGAATTGCGTCGTGCATTATCTTCGTTACTCTATATGTCAGTAGTACATTTCAATACATTTTAAGTATCACATAGTTACTATTAAGAAAATTAGTTAATTAAAATTCAAGAAAATCTTTTCAAAAGTCATAAGAATTTTGTAAACTTTCGAGAGAATCTAAAATAGTTCTTTTTTTATCGTAAAGGGTTTTTCAACCCAACATTTACATGATATTCTTTATAGCGGTATATAATGTACTTCTTGAACCGTTATTTCCCGCCAAAAAAACACTTCAAGAGTAATTTAAGCAATTCAGTGTCGGTACACTTTAAATGAATAATTAATACTTTTATATACCATAACCATGAGATGTAGAGCGCACACAAGCCATTGAATAATCGTTTAAAATCTGAGAATTATTTGCTATTAGAATATGACTCTAATAAGTTGTCACAGAGCTAAATAAGAACATACTCAGAGGAAGTGTTTAGAAGACAGATATTAGGAGTGCATTATTTTTATAAACACCATCGATTGTGTTACTGATATTTTGGATTAGTTGGTGATTACTTGTTTACAAAGTTGAGAGTAATATTTTCTGTGATAAAAGCTATTGTAGAAGTACATAGCCGTATTCAGCAGAAAGTGTATTCATATCTGTTAACTGTACACGAATACACGATAATCAATTATTGTGATTCAGGAATGAATTAACAAATCATATTGTTATACAATTAAAAATCTGAAGTAAAGACAGAATTATTGTTATATTATATATTTTACGAAAACTTATTATATCTTTATTATGAAATGTAAACTAAACAGTGTTGCTTATGATTTTGTAATTCTTTAAATATCAAAACTCTAAAAAAAATATGAACTGCTGTTTTTTCGATAACAAGCAAGCAGTGCAATATAATATCTTCAATAAATATTTCTAAACTATGTTGTTATGTTTTAGATTAAGACAAGAATGGTAAAGCAGAAGCATGATCATTAAAAATCAAAACAAAATATGGCTGATCGTTATTGATGGAATTAGAGCAACGGAATTTTGAAGTAAAATCAGAATGACAGACATGACAAACACGATAAATATAAGCAAGTGTCAGTGAGAAACAATATAATGTAATATTGCATCTTAGCTGTCAAAACATTCCTTAATTCTATGTGATCAAGATTAGTAATGTATGCTTCAAACCTATTATACATCTATATCACGAAACAGTCAGAGATATTCTCTAAATAAAGCTTAGAAAGTATTCTAAAAAAAAAAAGAATAATAACAGGCATTTAATATCTCTTCTTCACAAATACCAAAAGGACATATATACAGATTTACAAGTGATGTAATATAATTTTTAAATTATTAAGTTAGAATTTAAATTCTCCACGTTATTTATTTGTACTGCAATTATTATTTTCTGTACATCGCACATAACAAAGTTAAGCTTTATTTTGTTTACACATTTCATAGTTATTTCTTTACCATTCCTTTATTGAAATAGAAATTTTACATTCATTCTGCTATTGTTAAATTTTAAAAGAATATACTTGCAGAGTATCAAATGCATTATTGACCATGACTTCGAATAAACATATATGTATTTTATTTTGCCTAATCATTAGAATAACTTACATTACATTCTGATAAAAAGTACTGCAATTAATAAGGTTTTGTATGTGGATAAAGACTCAGAATTGTCTTATAAGGCTGGAGAGAGAACTGATGTTGCTCATGCGTATTTCCCCAAGCATTTAATTCCTTTGATAAAACAGATTGCCTAACCCAATATACCACCATATATATTTCTTGTATTTATCTGTTTGATAGAAAAGACAATTTCCTTTTGTAACGTGTACACGCACATTACCTTTACAAAAATGTTAAGTACCAACCTCTTGTTTTGTATTAGGTATCTTCTTGAAAAATACATACATATTTGTCACTTTATAAGCATGATATGAATGCCAAATAGTCAGAACATGGTAGCTCAGGATTTGAATGAAAAATGTAAGGACACTGGAAGTGTTAAGTTTCATGTTTCAGTTGTTCAGTTCATATTCGTAAGGTATTATTCGTCTCAGATTCTATCCAGGGATTATTGAGAACACTTTACCAACGACTACCAAATATACTCCTGACATTAAAAGACAATTAATCCACATTCACTTTAACATTTCAAACGGTATTTAGATACAATTTTTTTAATTATCCAACGTCAAATGTGTGTAAAGAATGGTAGGCAGAGTGGTGCAATATCCTGGTATACTCAAATATATATATATATATCTGCAACCTGAGAGTGACGGTGGAAATGTACCTTATAATTGTAAGCTTTGTTCATATTATGCTTAAACTAAGCTCGAAATTATATGAGCCCATTATGAAACCGTCCCATTAGATATCCACTCACAATGTCCAGAGTCATTTAACACAAATTATCAGTAATGTAATATCATTTTTCTGAGAAGAAGCTAACTTCAACATAGTTTCAGAGCATTATCCCGAATTACAATCATGTAGCCAATGGCGAGGAACTTCATCACCTACCTTCTGTATCACTTTGAATAATTAATGCAGAAAAATATCTTTCAAGTGGCTTCTAGTTCTGGTTCATATATTTTATGTTCAGAGAGGTTACTCCAACAGCAGGTGTCTTAATAGTTTCAGTTAACCATACCATTAAATCGTGACTAATTATCTGTTGTATGGCGATGAACACATTCAGTAAAGGCATCCTCAGCAGGCCGATATTTTCCTCATTCGAATATATTTGATCTGAATGTATCGATGTATGTGTATATAATGGCATTGTTTAAAGATTTTCAGTGTCTCAAGCAAATGAAATTTGTTATCGTCTTTATTAAGATGCGCCTTCGCTGTGTACGTGTTCCGTTAGATGCGTTGTGAGACAACAATATTAAGAGCGGCATCTGCGAAATAAAATGAATTTTGTTCACAATAAAATGTATTCATTAGTAATAATATGCTTCTTACAATATGCAAGAAGCTAAAATTTTGTCGGTTTCTTCATCTTCACTCCAGCTCTTTAAATTTAATGTAGAAGTTCAAATGAAAGTAGGTAAGGAGATTGAAAGAATGGAAAATCCTTCATCAATGGACTGCACTCAACGAGAATTCCTTCATTAGATTCACAAAGATCGGTAGGAATAAGTCCGTATATTGACTGCATTAGAAATTAAATTAATGAGAAGTTTGTGTATATCTCAAAATCAATAGTATAGTTTCATGCAACTTATTTTCACAATCAAGTGTTAGTTAGTACTAGCAGGCTTTGCCAAGTACGTAACCGCTGTAGATACTAAAATAGTACTGAGAAATCTAAATGAAAGCATAAAATTTCTACTTCTGTGTGGATGTAATAAGAATCCATGAAACGGAAGAGACTTTCACTCTTTCCAATAACGTATTACCAAAACAGTTTAGGAGAATTAAAATATCAAGCTGGTAAATTTTGATGGAAGATTTTGCTTAGATCAAGGAATTTTGTATTATAGTACCAGGACCTGTCCCAGGCGAATAGGTATCAGAAGACTTTAACGTATTTTCAGTATTGATAAGTTTACAGGTCTGAGAATTACGAACACAAATCCCTTGTTTTAAATATTTCGAGTCATAATTTTATTAATGAAACCGTATTTTTTTGTTTTCGGTTCCAAAACATTAGTTTATCTGTATTATGTATCGAGGCCCAGTTTATATGGACCTTTTGTATCAGTTGATGTTCTTGCCCAGGCAGATATGAACGTGCAGATATATGGTAAGTTAAATTCGAGGGAGATTTAGCTGCTATTCTTCGAATATTGAATGACTCATTGAAAATCCTTTGTTCTCCAGTTGTATTCCTATACAATCCTAGAGCTAATATATTAAACTTAGAGTATATTTTAACAGGACTTGAATGTTTAAAAATGTCCCTTTGTTTTTCTATAGTGTTTAGAATATGGAGACACCTCTACTTGCTTCTGTTAAAGTGGCTCTATTTTCGATTTAAAACCATAAGTGCAAGCATCTAAACTTACTCCAGTTTGTGGAATATCACTACTGTTTCTATCCTTCTCTTCTTTTTCTTTCTCTTCTACCTTTTCTCTTTTCAAAGAAATTTTTCTCCCAGCATTCACTACTTTCTTTTCGTTCTGGTCTAACGACCCTCCATGTTTGGTTTCGTTCGGTTCCTTTGTATGTCTCCATTTTCCGGTTTTTTTCTCCCAAGTTTGACCCTCCATAAATCCTAAATTTTTATTTTAGAAGTTATGTGAGAAACTGTCTTTGAAGACTCATTTTGTCGTTGAATGCTCGAAATGAGGAGTAGATAGACAGCCGACAACTGATGATGCGTCATTTCTTTGTATTTACTTGTCCTGTTTCTCATTTTTTCTCTCCTTTGCGTATGTAACTTGTTGTTTTCGTATTTCATATTATTTAAACAGTTGGTGACGTCCTGTACCCATATATATATACAGTATATTAAATTCAAATTACGATGAACGTAAACTAACAAACGAAGTATGCTTTTAGATGCGTTTAGATGTCTTAGAAAGTTAAAGAAGTGATTTTAAATTCTCAAACGCAGGATAATGCTAATAATATAGCCTGAACAGGATAAGCTACCCCTATTTTGCAGAAAAAAGTGTAGGCGACCAGGTATGAGACTCGAACTCACACCTCCGTGATTACGCGTCGTATATATATATATATATATATATATATATATATATATATATATATATATATATATATGGTGAACATGTGTTAGATTCCCAGCATTAAAAATTATTAACGTAAGATCACTCTTTCCGTTTAACAGCTTAATAATAATCTTGACGATTACTTTAAAATTACAGCAGAAACTAGCTACGCTACACATACAGACACAGACACACATTATACATAGATATAACATACATACATACATACATACATACATATATACAGACAGACAGACAGACAGACAGACAGATTGATAGATAGATATTTTAAATATATCTGTATGTATGATTGTATGCATGCGTGCAAACTTGTGTATTTATGATAAGATTTATAGTATCACAAAGGAAGTATTCTTGACAGACAACGACTGTGGAGGGAATTTTTAATTATATTATAATCATGTGGCTTTATGCTTTACCAAATTTTGTTTTATATTTTTGGAAACTATCAACAAAAATCTAACATACAGTATTTGTGTATTTTGCCAAGTGTTCCTTTTAATAGTCAAATTATTTTTTTGTTTCTGCTTTATACAGCTGTTGTAAAATTGCGTGCAAAACATCTAAAATCATTTTTCAAGTTGAAATGTCAATCGTCCACCGTGAAAATTGCAAAGATATTTAAGTCAGTTATCATGTTTTTCTTACACTGACTTGGAATAGAAATGCAAAAGGAATCTTATTTGTAAGGCACGCCGAATAGCGTATGTCTTAACCATGAGATTATACAATGAAATAAGATGTTTAAGCTGTCAACGTTATGCTGCTGAAGCGCTCATTTGTTGCAAGAAAACACGAACAGATGTAAATGAGAACGCAATTTTCTTTTATTCATCTGCTGGATTTTCATTTCTTTATGAGTGTACGTTGCATCTAAACCATATTCTTTACGGAATCTATAAATTTATTTACAAACTGATTGCTATATAATGCATTCACTTTGCTTACAGAGTTATTTCAAATATGAGGTATTTGAAAATATATCCACAAAGCAGATAGCTCTTCTTCTTCTTCTTCTTCTTCTTCTTCTTCTTCTTCTTCTTCTTCTTCTTCTTCTTCTTCTTCTTCTTCTTCTTCTTCTTCTTCTTCTTCTTCTTCTTCTTCTTTGCCGTCGTCGTCTTCGTCTTCTCTTCGTCTTTCTCAACTTCTTTTCATTCTCTTTCTTCGAACTTTGCATCTCCCTTTATTTTTCAATTCAAACCTCTCCCCCTATTTCCTCATGAATAACAACGATACTCCGATTTCCTCACATTGATCACAACACCAATATTTAACATTTTCTTTGTTCTAAAATTCGTTGGCTTAATGGCTTGTGGTTCGACTAACAATTGTTGTATCTATAACATTCTTAGTTTCACTTTCACGACCAACATTTTTTAACCTAATATTTGAGAAATCCAGTTCCAGGGATCAACAGAAAGCGATTAATCTGAACGGCCTACAATAGTTAATTACCACATTTATTCATATCCAGGGAAGACCAACACCATCTCATTTCCACTTCTATTTCCAGCCTTTGCTCAACCGCTGACCTCTTTCTCCCTCTCTTTTTCTCTCTCTTCCCTCTCTCTCTCTCTCTCTCTCTCTCTCTCTGATTACTGCCTAATCAAGCAAACAACTGCTCATCACATCTATATTTTAAATCGTCTGTTACAATACGTCAACCAACTTGTCGAGACAATAAAAGTCTTATGCAGACTATACTTGCAACATTGTATACATGTAACCCATTTGAATCTCCAAGTGGGCAATAAAAATCATCCTCCCAAATATTCTCTTCGCAATACTCAGTTAACTAAAGTCGTTAACCACTCAATATGCATATGTATAAATAAGAGTAATGAAAGGTGCCAACATCTGAAGGGAATCATCTAAACCGCCGACAAAGATCACAATGGGCATTCAAAATTGAGATGCCAGCAAAACTATCATCAAAAACGAACGCAAAATATAAGTTCAATGCATCGTACAGCTTTCTAGCTGTAAACTGTTGCAAGACAATTTTCTCCTTGCTTTACCTAACAAATTTGCAGGAATCTGCTGCTGGCCACATCTCAATGAAGATGCTACTGTGTTAGTAGTATTCTCGGAGAAGCAAAGTCTTCATATAGTATCTACATTCAGCCTATAGAAATCTATCTCAGTTTATGCCAACAATGTACCCTCCAAATCCATCTATCAGATTGTGTACTTCAAACCCAATCTGTGTACACTATATTACACACTCCTATGCAAATATCATCACCCTTAGCCAATCTTAATTTTCAGAACATAAGTATCATTTGTGTGTAGCCTAACGCCCCACAACAGACCTTATCATCTCAATACACTAATGAGAATTTGGTTTCTTTTACCAACATAAAAACATAATTCATATATAAACACGGAAGGTGGCCTCGACTCCATTACTTATTAATATTATATAGTTAAAATATTTTTTCTCGTCACAAACTATCAGACCTCACAATCTCTGCTTCAAAAATCTCAAAAAATGTTCGAACTTAGCTTTATCATTCCTTCATGATATACCTCACATACACAAATTGACCAAAACTCTATCAGAAAACCTAGGATTACTCTTTTTGACAAAAGACAACAAGATGTAAGTAACGTCCATATTTAAGAAAATTATCTTTTATCCTTTCGTTGTTTCAGTCATTTGACCGCGGCAATGCTGGGGCACTACTCTGAACATTTTTTGTCAAACAAATCAACCTCAGTGTATTTTGAAGCCTGGTAGCTATTCTGTTGGTCTCTTTTTTGTTGAACCACAAAGTTACAGAGACGTAAACACACCGACACTGGTTGTCAAGCAGTGGCGGGAGACAAGCACATACACTAAGACATATGCACATGTAGATATATATATATACACACACACACACGACGGGTTTATTCCTCTGTTTCCGTCTACCAAAACCACTCACAAGTCTTTGGTCGACCCGAGGCTAAAGTAGAAGACACTTGACCAAGATGACACGCTGTGGGACTGAACCCGAAAACATGTAGTTGGGAAGCAAGCTTCTTACCGCACCTGAAACGACACTGATGTTAGATATTGAAAACCGCCCTTGATATGTCATTTTACTCATCAATATTCTCAAAAACTAGTTTCTCTGCCTTCTCAAACACTGCTCCGTTTTCTTCCTCTCAGAACTAGCTAGGTAATTACACTCTGTGGACGAAGAGCGCGTAGCTTCTCTCTCTTCTATTGTTATTCTTGTGGTGTTGCTAGATTTCATAGCAAGCCTTTCGCCAAGCCTTTTTCACAATGCATGCAAACCTTCTGAAACCTAGCACCGCCACCCAAGTGCCTTCTTAAAGTCACAGTCACAAATGTTTACAAACCATAAATCAACCTCGTAAATCTCATCAGTATAGAGGGCGCTTTAAAGATAAAACAGTATTCTTCCTCTTCTGACTAAATCGCAAAACATATTCATGTGCACATACGCTTCAAGAAAAATATCATTTAGCCACTGACATATTTACGACTGTTACTACTACTACTACTACTACTACTACTACTACTACTACTACTACTACTACTACTACTACTACTTCTACTACTACTACTACTACTACTACTACTACTACTACTACTACTTCAACGCTTGGTTCGTATTTGTACACTTGGGAGCTAGTACAACAATACTACCTGAGCATTTTAGGGTTGCTATACGTGTTGTGTATATTCGAAGAAAACTATAGGTTTGTTCTGCTACTTGATAATTTATATTTTCTATCCAATAGAAATACTTCCACGAGGTTTCCTTCTGAAAGTACACATTTTTTTAACACTTACGTAGGACGGTGGTCACGTATAATTCTTTTCCTTTACTTTGTGTCAACCTCCTCGTGTAAGTATAGTTACTAGTACTGCTATAACATCTGGAAATACAATTGTGTCCACTCTGGTTATCTCAATGTTTTATACTTCGAAAACTTTTCAGTTTCTTTTAAAAATATATTTACGTCTGAGAGACATTACACATCACATTTGTTAAAAAAATTGCTTTATTTGGTTTTCTTATTTTTTAAACTAAATATATATGGTCGATGATGTGTGCATAGCTGTAAACCATAATAGCGTCATACCATCGTTTTCCTATAATTTCCTGATGTCTGTGGTCATTCAATTTCTGGATTATTCTAATTTTGTATTATTTGAGTAGTTTTTACTGGAGGTGTCTTGCTGTTATGGGGAGTCCATATATATATATGCAAACAGTCTTGACTGGAATCTGACATTTAGTATGTGTGTGATGTGTGTGTGTGTGTGTGTGTGTATGTGTGTGTGTGTGTGTGTGTGTGTGTGTGTGTGTGTGTGTGTGTGTGTGTGTGTGTGTGTGTGTGTGTGTGTGTGTGTGTGTGTGTGTGTGTAGAAAATTTACTTCTATTTCTGTTTTTAAAGAAGAACATTCTTCTGCGAGCTCTGTTGTGTATTTATCAACTGTTAGATTTCAATATATTGGCTTGCGGTTGTTGCAGTTATCTTTATATTTGAAAGATTTGTGTCATGTCCTAGGAGGTACCTTAACATTTTTATGTACCATTATCCTCTGGTGTATTTGTATGTATGTATGTATGTGCCTATCTATATATTTTTTGCTTCAGTAACTATTCTCTATGAGACGTGTCTTTTCGTATTTATCTTACAATTTGGTGTGTGTATATGTCTGTGTGTGCGTGCGTGTGTGTGTGTATGTGTGTGTTTCTCTGTGTGTGTGTGTGTGTGTGTGTGTGTGTGTGTGTAGCATGTGAAATAAGCTAAGAACACAATTCCTGATTCGGTATTTCGTCCGGGCATTAACTTATTTCTTCTCAATCAGTGTAGCATTAATGCAATAAACCAGTGATCGATGAACCATCTGCTTCAGGGCAGATATCGAAGTGGATAACATCGGGGCGTATTTAAGTACTGACTGATCAGTCTCGTTCAGAAATGGACTAACCAGCAGCTGCTCTTGAATGGTCGGGCAGGAGTGTTTTACGTAACTTGTTATTTGGCAAACCTGATGTGTCTGTTCGTACACTTCTTGATGGAGTAACGTGCACCACTGTCAAATGGTGTATATGCCGTCAACACCCTCTGCATACATAGCTCGATATGTATGTCGATTATGTAAGGACGAGAGGTGAAGATGTAGCATTTGCAAATATTCCTAGACTGCAATAAAGAGTCGTCTCTGTAAATTATGTCCTTTTTTAAATGAATTAAGCCAATTGTAAGAATATGCATCTCACATCTGGAATGTAGTTAAGCGTTCTCGGTTCACTTCCAGCTTGGCAACGTTTTAGGTCTTAAGGTAAAAAGTTTACTATGGAAACTCTATTTATCAAGGAAGGTCAATTGAACATCCTAATCTGACGGACATTCAAATCATGGTGAATGCATAATTTCCCGAAACCTTTGATAACAGTGCTACAAACGTAGTTATTGTCCGTTCAGGATAAACTCTACATATATGGTAACAGGGAGAGATGGGCTTGTTCGTAATGTGCGCAAAACAAAGAAATCGGCTTTCACGCCTTCGTTAATTGTTTGGGTCTTACTGACACGTGGAGTTAAGTCGAACAACGAATGTCATGTGTAGAGAAGCTGGGCCTATCAACCAAGTTCATCCTGAATACGTTTCCTATTTGGCTACGGTAAAATAAATTATGTGGTAGACAGCATTCAAAGGGCTGGCGACTGATATTTTCTTCTTGCTCATGCCAACATCAATTCTTCAAATTCCAGTTGGGGAGAAATGAAGTTTGAAAGGAAATAAATTTATTAAAAGCTAGGTAAGAGTGGTGAGGGTATCATACAAATCTCAGTATGATTTCTGTAGCTTTTATAAAATAAAAGCTACATAAACGATCTGAGTAAGCCATCATCGTTTTTGCCATTTGTTCTTGTTTTTATATCTCTTTCATTCTACTCCATAATGATTATTATTTTGCTGAGTCGTTATAGCGTCGGATAAAATACTTTACAGTAGTTGCTACGGATCACTAAGTTGTGGGTTTAAATTCTACTCAAGTTTAACTATACTATTGAAATATTTATAGTCTAAGGTAATGGTAGTCAGAATCATTAGAGTGTCGCACAAAATACCTTACGGTATTTTATCCATCTCTTTGAGTTTAAATCTTGCCAAGGTCAATATTTCATTCATTGTATCGGGGTCTATGAAATAAAATACCAATCAAGTATTGGCGTTTTCCTCTTAAACTTTCTGATCTTGTATCAAAATTTGAAACAAAGATGGTGATGATTCAGACGATGATGATGAGGAGGACGACGACGATGATAATGATGATGATAATAATAATGTAGTTTACCATTCAAGTGTAGTCCGACAAAGCCTTTAAAAAAACAAAGCCTTTAATATAATCGATGTTGATCTGACCACAATATATATTATAAAGAATTCTAGAAATTATTTAAAACCTGTATATAACTATTCTCAACAAATCGAAAGTTGTTTTCGTAGTATATTTGGAATTGCTATGTATATTCCCGAAGAAGCTTTTATTTTGATTTAAACAACTATAAAGGAAATCGTGTTTCAACAAAATACAAATGTCTAATTGCCTAGAATCTGATACCCTAATGAAACCACTTTTTGAATAAATTTCTGAAAACGTGATTGAAGGAAAAATCTATTCTTATTTTGCTTCCAGGCGTTATCATCTATAGTGTGTCGTGCGTAATTATAATGATCAAAATTTTGTTTTTGTTGTTGCTGTTGGTGGTGGTGGTGGTGGTGGTAGCAGAGATGGTGGTGGAAGTGATAAAGGTGATGATGATGATTTCTTAGATACTTAAGCACAAACAAAATAACATACACACGCAAAAGAATACCATTAAAAACGATCAAGATACGCAACAAATATCACAAGAGGAAATAAATGGCGAAATATACTCTATCGAGGAAGACATTCACTTAAACACTGCCATTTATCTAGCAATGGTTGGTCGACAGTCAACACTACCTTAAAAAGGCGAGTCGTTTGGAAAGATTAAGTGAGCCAGCGAGTTGAGTTGTGAAGATAAAACACATTATTGGAAGAATTGGAAGAACAGTGGATTATTTTGTTCGAAATCAAAATCGATTATACTAATTAGATGTCCAAATCCGAGTAAAGGCACTACGTTTACAAACAAAATGAAGCAACACTTATACTGAGTTACACAAATACCAAATACTGACTTATTAAAATTCCCCATAGATAGTTGGATAAAAAAAAATGGCAATTTAACAAACTGTACCTGAGATCAGTATGTGGTATGTAATGTAAAAACAAAATTAAACCTACTTGATTCGAAATAATTATGATTTTGATCTTCGCTCTGGGATCAGGGTTTGAAGCAGATAATTACGTCTCCTGGTAATGGACGTAGGTCTCTAGAAGACTGTTGGCCACGTTATTCAATACTGGTTAGCCTTAACAAATGAGATCAATGATAAAACGGCCTTTCTTCTGTTATCCAGAATGTTTTCCATTTTCTCTAAGACGGTATAGTGTGATGTTCTATTTTCTAGCAGGTCGATTGACCGTATACAGATGCCCTCATGAGCTTATCTACATCGCAAGTAAGCTACCAACGTGATGCGCTACGTATGTAGCCAATAACTAAGGTGTTTCAGAATAAAGTCTCCTAATCGGAAACATATGGAAACCCCAGCAGTAGATTTGAACTCACAATATTTGACCAGCTTATGTAATGCCTTATCTGCTATAAGCAATTTAGAAAAAGTGTCTTGCTTATGGATAACCTACAAAATTGATTACAAATGATTACTGTTCGGTAATCATTTGTGTCAATGTATGAGCGTACTGATACGTTCTGGATTAGAAACATAGTTCTTTCTGCAGATGTCATACGCTGCAAAAAAGTGTTGTTTAGCATTGCTTGATACTAAATTTCTTAAATTGATTACTTAAAGAATAAAATTCTTGAATCCAAGACAACCGATTATGGGATGCATCAGCAAAATTTAGTCGAACGGAGAGTTGCTAGAATACTTGGCTAAATTCAGTTGCAATTAGAACTGAAGTATATGAAATTTTGAGCTTTTGCCTTAATATTGTGGACGGTTCCTTTATATAGAACAAGAGGTTAGTTCATTATTCTATAATATGGTAGTGAAACCACCACCATCAATACCGTGTATGTGAAATCATTAAGTGTAGTCAGTTCAATTAATTCGAAAATTTGGTATTTTTGAATTGAGAAGACCTAATGTTGCTACAGCTGTGATAGTAATTAGATATTTAGTGACTGATGGTTCTGTTATAAATCAATATAGGTATTTTGTATTGAATAACAAAGCGCTTTCTCAGAACCACGCGAAGTATAATCATTAAATACTGTAAAAATAAAGATATATATAATGGTTCGTAAGCAAATTTCTTCAAAATCAGAACGGATCATGAAACTAGTATCAAAGTCAGTCCAGGATATATTTGATTAATTCATATATTAATTCTATGAAATTTAATATATAAATTATATATAAAATAATTAAATACGGATATCTCTAATGTATAAAATATACAAAATAATTAGAACACAGACATGAAATTAATACAAAATGTTATATAACTACATTTATGCCTGGATATAAAAATAAAAACAAAACTTATGTGAACATCAAGAACGAAATATTTAAGCTCAAGCTAACACTTGTATCAAATCACAAAATCAAAACAGTGCAAAGATTCGACATATTTTTTTAGTCCTTAAGTTAGTTTTATAGACAGTATAATGAGAGCAATGGAATACTATATGTCTAGTATATTTTTGTACATTCTTTCGAGTTTGTAACATCAGATACATCCAACAAATTTTATTTTACTGCTTTTATTCTTTTCAGATAAATAAAATATATTCGATTGAAGTATGTGCCAAGTATCAAGATCGACTCATTTTCCCATCCCAAAACTCAAGTGCTAACAAACAAACATCTTATCACTTATTAGGAGCATTCAACCGTTTCCTAATAACGACTACTCACAAGTTCACATACTACTCAACGCCCATCCCTTACTTCTGAACTCTGTGACACTTCGAGTTAGCTGATCGGTCGGTGTTAGTTCATTAGTTCTGTTCAACCTATTCCTACTTGAACCTCCGCTTCACTTTGACGCTGTTCTAAAGTGAAGATTGCACTAACTCTTGTTTATTTCAGCTCCTGTTTATTTCGCTAAAACATATCTCTTGATATGCGTAGTAAATATGCCGCATACATATTCGCTCCACGTATCAATATATAATATTGTATCGTCAGCTCAAACATAAACAGCACATCATTAGAATTTTCAAACTTGCAGCAGACGTTCGTTTTCACCAGCAGTGACAATCTCTCCTGGCAAAAGCACTTCCCCAAAATAACAATCAATGCAACACAAAACCTGGATTTCCTCTTCAGGGCTGGATACTAATGTAGGTCCTAGTGATTATTAACGCTCTCTAAAGGTCAAATGAGACCCACAGTAGAGTAATGCTTCCACTTCTAAGGTAGTATTGATGCTACATATTCTTTTACTCTTTTAGTCTTTAGCTTGATTCAGACATTTGACTGCGGCCATCCTGGAGCAGCACCTTTAATCCAACAAATCGACCCCAAGACTTATTCTTTGTAAGCCTACTACTTATTCTATCGGTTTCTTTTGCCGAACCGCTAGGTTACAGGGACATAAACACACAAATATCGGTTGTCAAGCGATGGTCGAGGGATACAGACACTCAAATACAAACATACATACATATATATATATATATATATATATATATATATATATATATATATATACAACGGATTTCTTTCAGTTTCCGTCTGCCAAATCGACTCACAAGGCTTTGGTAGAAGACACTTGACAAAGGTGCCACGCAATGGAACTGAACCCAGAAGCACATACACACACACACATAGTTGAAATTTATAGAAAATCAAAAGATGAAGGCAGGTGTATGAACAACAACCAGTTGTATTAGTTTGACGCTATAGTAGAAGACACTTGCCCAAGGTGAGACGCAGTGGAACTCAACCCAGAACCATGTGGTTGGGAAGCAAGCTTCTTACCACACAGCTACTCATACGCCTAGACATCTTGAAAAGTAGCCAAAAAGGCCGTGAGAAAAATTGGCACGAGGTTGCTTGTCAACACTGGCCCATTATTACGCTCTCTCTATCTATCTATCTGTCTGTCTATCTCCTCATCCTTTCCTACCGCTACTACAATGTTGTCCCTAATTGTCTCTTCTCTCCTCAACGTTCATATTACAGCCATCTCACTAAAATCACCAACTCCTCTATTTCATTTCTATGGAATTTTCTCCCTGTCTGATTTTTTTCCCTTTTTCCTGCAGTCCTGAATTTGTAACTGTCCAAACCGAGCGTTAACTGTATCGATCTCACCAGTTTTGGAAAGCCCGAGTATGCCATTTCCGCAGTCATGTCTTCAGGACTAGCCTAATAACGTACGAACGATAAATCTATGTAGACTTTTACTTCTTCGAAACCAAAAAAAAAATGATATTTGTCGAAGTTATAAATCAATATTCTGTTAAAATATAATTACTAATCGTCATATTCTCCAAAACCTTTTTTCATCATTTGTTACTTAACGCATATGAATATATACTGGAAGCATTTTTACATTCTCTAATGTTTGGAACTTACTCTCGGTTTAAAATTGGGATTCGGCTGTATTAAAAAAGTTAATATCTATTTTGATAAAAGTAAAAGTAAATCAAATACACATCAGTCGGTTCAAGTTCAATCCCCATGATCAAGAAAAATTGCCATTGCTGTATTTTTATGCTCTTTCTAGAAACATCTTTACATGAAGCTGATTTGTTAAAGCATGAATTATATTAAAAAATTTCACACTCATATTTAGTTCCAATCACCAAGTCTTCTAACAAGAAAAGATATATTTTTAACTTCAGAAATAAATATCTTAGCTTCATATTATGCAGTTTGTATTTTTGAACCTGTTTAAGCAGCATAAACCACTACTTTTAAAATCAATCAATTCCATCTATTCTTGGTACTCAAAAATATTCTGTCCAAACCACTTACAAAATATCATTAATTTTACTATTACTTTAATTGTTTTTATCACTTTTTAGTACTTCAAGTGGGCGGTGAGTTGGCAGAATTGTTAAAGAAATACATTGTGTTATTTTCTTCGTTTTTGTTCTGTGTTCAAATCTAGGCAACGCTGACTTTTCCTTTCAACATTTCAATCAAGTACTGAGGTCGGTTAATCACTTCACTCAAAATTACTGGCCTTCTGCCCAAATTAGAAAAATTATTATAACTACATTTTTCATATCAAACCCATTATATTTTTCATTGATCTCCGATTTAAGAATCGATTCATTACTACTATGATACTCTATCGTGCATGCATTTTTACAAGTTTTTTCGAGGCAGATGAAAGCAGCTCCTTGTGCCTCGGATACATAAAATTAATTTTGTATTTTTCTTAGTTATTGAGACTACATAATATATGTGAAAAGGCAAGTAGTGAATGAGTATAAATTATGGCATTTCGATAATATATTTCTTCGTACATGTTGTCACTATACCCAGAGTACTTGTTATGGAATTTGTTTCTGTTTTCATTCCACATTTTCTAAATATCTTTGTTTCTAGTTTTGGATAGTTTTGTATTTATATTCGTGATATTGTTATACCGTTTTCAGTTCATATATAGGTTATGAAAGTTTCTTTCGCTGATGGATGATTTACCTTACCTTATTCTCCATGTTTGCGTAACGATATATATCCCAGAGAATGTTCATTTTGTAAAAATCTACTGCCTCATTTTTGTTAACGTTTCAGAATACTACCATAGTGTCCATTGTAAAAATATAATTCTGAAATACCAGTATATTTACCCTGTTTTAATTAGGACTGGTCATTCAACAATATGGTAGATTGTTTATTTACAGATTCTACATGTTCCAAAATTACTCTTGTATTCTATTTTCTATAATGTATTGGCAGCTTTTGTTTTCTGTTTTTGGTCTTGTCTACCGATCAAATTTTTTCATTTAAGTTTTATCCTACATTTGCTAAATACTGCTATGTTTAATTTATATGATACCGGACCAAATATCCTAGATGCTTGAGACTAGAATTGGTCTTGATTTCGAAGTTTTCTGGTTTTTTTGGAGAGCACCTAAATATATAAGATAAACTTATAAAGTTAAGTATTATATTACATATCAACAGGTAAAAATTAATTCATTTCTAAAGTACAGCTTCGTTGGTATTATTAATCGATCTGCAACATTATAACTATAATACACTGTACTGTGTATACAGTGTAATGTTTATATGGTAAAAATTAAACGAAGTAAAGAAAATAATTTTGACAGATGCAGGTACAAATTAATACGCTTCAAAGGCAGAGTATGTTTGATCTTCATCAATCCACATAAAAACGTAAAGAACAAGACTATCTGTAGCACAAATTAACCAACTCCAAGGCTGTGCTTCCTCAACGCAAGGATACGGTATATTGACCGATACTGCACAGTATTTCCGGATTTCTGAACATTCTATATTTCAGATATTTTAAGATATTTTGCTTTCAGTGTTTGCTTTCATTTTGTTCTGTAGTGGCGTTTTGGGAGCTTTCTTCTCCAACGTCGTAGTCAACTGAGATTTTAGTTTTTAATTTTCTGTATTTTTGTTTCAGTTAGCTCAGCTCTGTTTTACATTACTTAGTTTCCTTTGCGAAAAACGAAACAGTTTAGTTTACATTTTAGTAAGTATTTTTGTGGCTCTACACTAAATAATTTTATAATGGGATCCTCGATGCAGAATACCTCTGCTGGCTTGTGGTTGGTACATTGAGAATTCAATCATTGACTTTCTTATCTTCATGCCTAAAGACGTGTATTGCTGAGAATATTATCACAAAAACTTGTGTTAATATCACTGCAGTGTTCATATCTCATACAATATACATTCCTCCAGTTAAAGTATTAATTTATTATGAATATTATATTCTTTAGTAACATTTTTGTATAAGTAGGCATTATATTTGTTTAATTACTTTTATCCTTTCGGAGTCAATAAAATAAGTCCTAGTTGAGCACAGGGGGCCATGTAATTGACTTACCCCTTCCCCGGTATTGCTGGCTTTGTATCAAAATTTGAAATCAATATTATACTGTTATCTTATAAATTTCATAAATTTTCTCTACAAGGTTGCCGTATCGTTGCACACTTTAACCTGCACACCTGTTCAATGTGTGCACTAAATTCGTGTACAGAGTGTAGTAGTACTTCTTAGAATCGTGCAACTTTAGCTAATGCATAAACCGGATTGTTCTTTCACAGCATTTGTATCTAAATAATTCTACTTTAGCATCTTAGTTGAAGGTATTTGCTCTTAGCAGAAAATGAGCGGAGGAGGAAGGCAATCCACTAGGAACATTCCTCTTATAATAAATTTTTCCCATCTTTCTTTCATTTGAAGCTACAAACTGTAATTTCATTTATTCATGTCACGTTTCTTGTACCTATTTCATATTAGTGTTTCTTACGCACACCTAATGTTTTTAGTAATTACGAATATTGAACGCAGTAACAAGCCTCGTGGTACCTAATCCATGTCATGCTCCGACGATTCCTTTCACTCATACCTTTTTCGTTTATAATTTTGTTGATTAGTAACTGATCTTTACTTCAATGTAGATCTATTCAACATCACTATTGTCTTTTTTTCGAATGTGTATTTATACTTTCCAAAAATATTACGATTTAAGTTTATTTTTATATATAGTAGGAAAACATGCTATGAGGAATTTATAGTTTCAAGAAAATATGTAGTTTTCGTCAGTCTTTAGACTTACAATATTTTTCCCACAGTGAATTATCTAGGATATCTTTCTGGCTTTTTCAGTATGCGATTAAATGATTTTGCAAGCACTTTGGTAGGTATTTTAACTATGATCATGAAGTATGCTATTTCTTAGTTTCTTTCCAATTGCTCATATTATTACAATACAACTGTTCTACTTCACTTGTTACTTATTAGGAGTAATACCTTTTATTTTAAGGATTCTTGGTTGTAGTTGTCAATAAAATGTCCCCGTTTTCTTTCCTTAAAGTGCTGGTGCTACATTGCTTTCTGTTTCTCAGCGAAATATTTTCGTGTTGATATCAAACTGTATATTTTGTTTCAATACGTTACGGCGCTCTTTGCCTTCAAAATTTAGCAACGATAACTGATTATTTGAAGCGCTATTGATATTCAAATATTAAAGTTTTGCTGATATATTTTCAAAGTATTTGTACTTCTTTCTTGAACTTTTTCATTTGTACATTTTAGTTGTTAATTTATTGAGGTTTAAGTTATATATCATTTTCTATTTTTATCAGTGTAAATATTTTCTGTGTTCCTTTGTGTATAGAAGTTCCTTAAAGAGAAGTTTTGAGGAAGGACCAAGTTTCATTTGTAACTACTATGATTGTTTCATAAATTAGTTAATTTATCTTGACAATATTCATGTTCGCATTTAAATTTAAGTATGCCTCTGAGGTCAAGTTTGCGTGTTTTATAACCGTTGCTTCTTTATTGCAAAGATTTCATTTTGGGATGGTTTTTCATTGGTCCGTAGAAATAGCTTCTATTTATTTTAACTTCTTTAACTTCTCAATCTTTTCAGTATTGCTATATTCAAAAAATTCCAGTTTTAGCTCTTCTCTTAGAGATGTTATATTCTTGTGTTCATATTTTCATTGACGTACTTTGGGTTCGGCTCTTGTTGTTCTATATTCTATAGTTATGTTATAGATTTTTGTATTGTTTTGTTTTATTTTGTTTACTTCCTATGTGCAAGATTTATCTTCGTGATTTAAATTTCTATGTTTAGAGCTTTAATGTTTTCTGCGTAGTTTTCTTTATTGTTGTGTATCTTCTTTTTTATTACTGTTCTAGTTCAAATTCAGATATTTTTTTTTTTTAAGAATACATATTCTTAACTTGCCTAGTCTGTAGTACTCTAGAGTTAAAAGTTGCTTTTCTAACAGGTTTAGTCAGTCTTCAGATATTATACACGTAATTGTTGTAGTTTCTTTAAGGGAAGGTGCAGCTGTAAATCATTCATGTACTATGGAGTTATGTTCCTCCTGTGTCCATTAATGAAGTTTGTATTTGTGAGACGTGAGGAGTAAAGCTTTGTTCATTATTCATATTGTCATCATTTTTCATTGTGCAGCGGTGAACTTGTTTGTTGGTGATGCGAAACTTTTCACACTATATCAGGGGTTCTCAACAACTTTTTACCTATGGACCTCTTTGATTAGTATTTTATTCTGGTAGACCCCATAGCCATTCGATGTTTAAAAATTAATTTTATAGAAACTTGTTTTAAAAGTCCTATATTGTTTTTCATACATTAACTTGTGTAGGTTGAACGATGTAAAATGTTAGAAAAAGAAACCTAGCTGTTTCTTGCAATACATACGCATACATGCATCTAAAGCAACTTTTGTTTTTTTGTTGATCCCCAATTTACTATTTTGCTGTGTGGGTACTCCAAAATCTTTTATGGATCTGTAAGGGTCATATGCATCCCGGTTGAGAATCACTGCACTATATTATAGTTGTTATGAATCAAGTTCAAAGCATGCATTGCACCTAATTTTGGAACAAAAGATAGGATTTTAATTTGTATTGTTTACCATTATTTGTTTTGAATTGAATTTGTCTAGAGTTCGTTTTCACGTGTTCTTTCAGTGTGTTTACATGTGTTGATATTAAGGATGCATAAATTATGTTAAAGAAAATAACATCTATGCATCCATCTTCTGCGCTCAGTATTCTTGAGGGGCGGACGTGGGGGTAGAGACTTCAAGTGCTTACTCCATAGGGTCCTATCAGAAGCAACCGTCATTACACTTTTCAGCTGGATCCCAAAACGTGACCATTTGAGACTATGGATATTATTCAATCCTCTTGGTCTTGGCCTATGACTAAATCTCCTACCTGTTGGTTCAGATTCAAGAATCCGTCATGCGATTCTTTCCTGCAATATTCTAATAACGTCTCCATAATATTGAAGCTGTGATCTCTCAATGCAGCGAAGTAGCGACTCAGTCGCATCTCGGAGTTACGGGCTCTCTCGAATTACGGTAATCCAGAGTTCCTCCGGAGAAACCCTGTTTTGGTCGCTTATATTCCCGATCGTACTCTTTCAATTATTATCCAACGTTCACGACTATAGGTAATGATAGGTAAGCAAATTCAACTGAAATATATTACTTACTCGAGTATCCTTCGCATTGGGAAGAAAATAAGCTGAGACGCATTAAATAATAAATGATATGTTAATAAATGGAAGAAATACAACAGAATTTCAAATCATACATTATAATAAAGGCTGTTATTAATTTTGTACCGCTTTATGCTCCGTAACGAAACTGTTCGACAATGAGATAGCTAAATATATGAGCCAGGTAGAAATAAGCATAGGGTCGATATAATCAATTATACTCTTTAAAGCGGTGACCTTGCATGGCTTCAATCCAATGACTGATACCTGTAAAAGAATAAAAGAATACATTACACACATGCGTACACGCATACACTCGCATACACACATGCATACACGCATACACGCACATACACACACACTCATATGTATTTACAAGCATATACACATGCATATATATATATATATGTGCGCATGTAGGCATGCAGTTTATTGATATCTGAAATGATTGCATTAGAAACAAAATGTATTCATGGTGTTTCCCTCTAACATTATTAGTGATATCTAGAGGCGAAAGTCAATATCCAATGCGAAGGTTAGATAATTTTAGCATTGAAATACAGACGGACGTTTCAAATTTATTTCAATCAGAAAATGGAAGTTATGAGTGAGGTATGCTTGGAATATGGTATATATTTCTCATGTTGCGTTGACTTTCTAACAAGCAGGATTTAATGTATACCTGTCACATTGACGATCAAGTTTTAACCTGAGACGAGGAAATATTTTTCGACAAAACATTTTTTGTCATCTCAATTTTGTTCATTATAGATCAAGAAAAGGTTGAAATACGTACATATATACATACACACGCATATGCATGTACACACACATGCATAAATACATACACGCATACGCACATACATACAGATACATACACACGCATACGTACATACACACGCATACATACACACATACATACATACATACATACATACATACATACATACATACATACATACGCGCGCGCACACATACACACACACACACACGTACATACATACATTTATGCATTGAAATCCATCTCTTGACCAAGTTTGCACATGAGGCTGATAACATCATAAGTTATGGAGGGCACCTCCTTGAGCAACATACTTTGTCTGATAACCTAGAATACATGCCCAAAGAAGTCGTACGACTCTACAGCAATGTACCATCAGATAAAAGAATGAGCCTATATGAGCAGAAGACTATACATGGATGTGTTAGTAGAAAGCTCCGAGATGATAGTAACATTGATCATCAAAGCAGTTTATCATGGACCAATAGCCGGATTACTACCACCCACTTTGAAGAGTTAGCGTTTGCAATCCAAGAACAGGAAATATCAACCAAGTACCTGATGCACAAAGAGAATAGAGATGCAGAAAAAGCAGTAAAATGTAACTACCAATGCAGACTTTGTGGAGGTAACACCGAAGATATCACCAACATGATAAGCAGTTGTCCGAAAATATCATCACAGTATTATCTACCAATGAGACATGATGTTCTAGCTAGGACACTCTATAATGAAATCCGCCAGAAGGATAACCCCGAGGATAAAGAAATAAGTACCCACAGTATCGCAGAAGCCATAGCCACTCGTGATAAAAAGTAGTACTGATGGAATGTTCCAGTGAAGATCTCAATAAAATGTAAGACCAACAGACCTGATATAATGATTTGGGGTAGAGAAGAGAATAGATTGTTTGTGAGGAACTGTTTGTTGTGGTGAATTTCAGTTTTGGAAATCTGATAAACCACGCTTAGTAGGATTATCCCATTACTTGATGAAATACCGGAAATGAATTAAGAATCATGAATTTTTTTGTCCCATATATCGCCCAATAGTATTCATGTAAAACTCACTGATCGGTTAACTAAGTTACAGATTGCTTAGAGAAAGAAGGTTTGAAAGCGTTAATTGGAAATGAATTATTTG
This sequence comes from Octopus bimaculoides, assembly GCF_001194135.2. NCBI lineage: Eukaryota > Metazoa > Mollusca > Cephalopoda > Octopoda > Octopodidae > Octopus > Octopus bimaculoides. The sequence continues at coordinate 39,697,147 of NC_068981.1, forward strand.
GGTTTGGTAGCATTTCAACTATTTTATGAGGACAGATGTTGAAAAGAAGCTGTCGAGTTTAGTCTTGCAGCTAGTCGAAGATTGTTTATAAAGTTGGTGAAAGTGTAAAAGATGCAGATAGGTGAAAAGCTTTGTTTATGGTTCAAAAAGAGGACAAAGTGTTAGCGCTGAAGAAATTTATACAGAACTTTGTGATTGATGGAGCAAAATGGAAATGTAAACCACAACGCATGAATTGCAACGTGTAAAAAGTAACACATCAAGAAATTATGCTACCTTCAGACAGGCCTCCAGGTCTGTAATATTACAACAGGAACCGAAGGAGTCAGTGATGGTGTTAAAACCATTAACTAATGCAAACGATTTAAAATGACAAACCTGCAGAAAGAAACGGGAGAATTTTGTGCGCATTGAAATTACCATGAACGATGGATTCACCAATATCTACAAGGACTAGAGAATCTATCGTTTTTAGTGAATTATCTTTCGTCTTATATGTCAAAGAATTTGGAAAGTGAAAGGGGAAAAGTTGCACGTAGACTCATGAAGAAGAGAAACTCCCAACAAAGTAAATGACAATACTTGCCTTAAAAGAAATGAATGACAAGGAAAGTGTAATCTCCATCAATGAACACACTCTACTTAGAAGATAAATTGAGCTCTAGTACGTAACCCGATCAGCACAGATGTACTGTTAATAACGACCAGCTGCACGGGTAATACGTCTCAGAAATCACAAGCGTTTTTTTGTATATAAGAATGGGTTGGGAGAAGGTTTATCTTACCCTATGTCCGTGTATCTTACCCTGTGATCATGTTTTTGGAAATAAAGGTATAATTACAGCTCATTTGAAATGAAACGTGATAGTAATTTAATGAAAGGTATTTTATATCCATTAGAATGTTAAATATTCTTATTCACAGCAGGTTAATTTTATGCATTTTACACAGAGAGAGACAAATCGAACCATAGTTAAAAAATATTATAATCAATTACCTTGGTTGTTGAACCACAAAACAGTTACGATCGAGCAGAGCTGTGATGAAAATTATTAAGCACATGGTCATATCTTTATCTCAGGTACAGTGTATCTACGACTACATGAAATGTCATCTTTTCGTGTGAGATGATGTTGTGATGAGAGATATTTGCTTGCTACTTCTAGCAGGTAAAACCACCATGTAGAGATCAAGCCATTGGTTCATTAATATTATGACCAGTAATTTCATTAGGAACGACCTTTGATATTGTACATTTATTTCAATGTTCATATTTAAAACAAATGCTCTAAATTTATATTTATTTACACGATGTTCTTTGTGAACATTTCGTAAATATTTAAAAAATATAATTAAAATGAAACAAAATATCTATACATTGTATTCTATTAGAATAATAATAGGAAACCAGTCAGTAAAATGTCCGGCGTTTGATCAAAATTAATACCGCTGAATTAAATCTAAAATTTATTACTCTCTTTAATATGCTAATCGTAAACTCAGATATGGTAATCCATACTAAAAATTGTCCATTTTATTCCTAAAAAGCCACTGTTGCCTTGCTTTTGATACTTGTTGCTTTCAACACAATAAAACTACTTCTGTAAATCTTTATTCTGAACAACAAGCTACATTCGTTCGCCTACCATCTTACGTTAGTATTCAATACAGTTTTTAATCAATCCTTCACTGTCCAGTGACGAGCTGATAGAGTTCATAAATTATTCAAAGAAATTGCACACAAGTCAACTTACGAAACAACGCAATTATTTTTATTTTCCATTAAAGTTACCTTATTTGCATAAAAACAAAATAGTGAATTATCTGCGGCTACTTTATTCGAACCGTCAGCATGAAGTGCATTTCGTGGTGGAGTGGTTTTACTGATTAATTGCTAGCGCCACATAGTCAATCTCTGCTGCTAAATATGTCATTGAGTTAGTGACATTTATTACACAAGTGACAAAGTTTCACTATCATTTCAAGCAACAGTCTGTACCCGAACAGAACAAGAGCTGACAAGGGGAAAATTGCAAATCATCACTCAATCTACTCGAAAAGTCTGTTCAAGGAAAATGTTTCATGACCGCACAAAGAGAATGGCACGAATACCTAATGAAGTTGGTAGGATGGGATTTTAGCATGCTTTCACAATATTGACAGGTTTCCTGTACTTTTTATTTACATCTCCTGTTTGTAAATTAGCCAATGATATAGGTTAATATCGATGTTATTCGGTGAGAATAAATTTATGCAAATTTTAACATTATTAAAGTGCAATCCTAACTAAATTTGTGCATCACCAACTCCTTATTTAAATTATCAGATATAAGCAAAACAACAGTGTACGCTTTCATTTAAGCAGTTATGTTTTTATAAAACATTCATATTGGTTTTAGTTACCTGCTAAAACTTCAGTGTATGCAAATTATTGTTCCAACAATCCTAGGAATCTCTGATTTCTTGAAACAGATTTATCTTCATTTGATTCGGAGGGGGAAAGAGTAAGTGGCGATATTTGTTTTTCATTTGAGTGGGAGTGCTATATTCATTTATTTTTATTTGAAAGTAGATATTTTTGCGTGTGTTACATTGGAGACGTGTTTGTCTGAGCATGGATGTTCATAGCCTAGTAAAGATGTCACATTTTGCGATTAGAAAAAAATTTAACTTTGACGAGTTTAATTTCTTAATAAGTTGAATAGTATATGATTGCATCTATTGGTATGACAATTGAACAACAGTTTGTTTGCAGAAATAAGGTAACTGGTATCTGAGATTCCAGTCAATGTAAATCATGATAGAGGGTTAGTAACTGTATGTTTTGGATATGGTGACAAAGTCAGTGTTCTTTAGTAGAATTTTAAAATTTCTTTAGTAAATTACTTTATTATTATGTTGTGCTTTGGGGTAGAAAGAGCGAAAATTAGTGTTTATTAGCATTTCTATAAACAGAGAGGGAGAATATATTAGATAGATAGATAGATAGATAGATAGATAGATAGATAGATAGATAGATAGATAGATAGATAGATAAAATCCACACAAGTAACATAAGTACGGTTATGAGAAAAAGAGAAAAAGTATATGAATTTAGACAAGAGAACTACGTGACTGGAAGAAGAGTAGTTATACAAAATGTGGATGGCACAAAAGTGTAGTAATGCAAATGGTGAATAAAGTAATGATGAAAATAATACAAGTCAAAGATTCCTGTCAAGACCCCTGTAAAATGCCAGCATTAGGACTCTAGCACTGGAAATCAATTGCTTGACAAAGGTTAAAGACTAAGGTAGACAAAATATCTGTAACAAATCAAAGTTAATGTGAGACTGAAATATCTCTAGCGTTCTTCCTGGCTACTGCTGGGAGAATTTTTATCTCCCTTGGATATTTATAGCGTTTTAGTACAATGCGTCCATGATGGTGCTATTTCGGGATGAATACCGCAGTGACAGGCCTATCGACAGCGTGTATACATTTATTATGCTATATAGATGACCATTTTAATTTAATACTACCTCAATTGCGTACACTTATTCGTAACATCAGTGAATATTCTGTTCACTCTTTTCTCCTCAGAAATGATAAATTCTGGTTCGAGTATGGTGTTGATTGCGATTACTTGCCACTGAAAAAGCCCAAATAGGCCGAAATGGATCTAACGTTCTCTTCGCCACTGCTGGGATAAATATTCGTCTCCCTCTGATATCTGTTAAGTTTTAGCAGAGAGCATATCTCGGGGCGAATACTGCAGTAACTGGGCTATTGACAGTGTATATACATGCAATGCTGTCTATAGAAATGAGAAGATTTATAAAAGGTGGAGTTCTACTGTTCTTACTGGTTGTTTATTAAATTATAAAGATGATAAATCCATTTTGTTTCTCTTATTCCCTTATTAAGTCATTTTTATTTTCCTAAAACTATTTTTAAATTAAGAGACTTTTCTAGGCTATACAATAAACCAATTTCATATAATCTTCATCCGAAATAATAAATATTTTTACACAGCCTTAATTTCTTGCAATGCTGGAACAATTAAACTTCAACTATTAGCTTCCTTTCCGTGAAATATAAATGCCTAAACGTAGAGCTTTTCTGGTTGTAAAATACAGATCAATGCGACATCACAAAATGATTAAGTAGCCGCTTTAAGTGGCCAACGTTGATATTTGTTAGGCTGTACATAATACATTGTAATAAACTAACCATCTTATATGGAAAATTTGTTTTGCAAATATCGCATAGCCATCCCACTTCACCTTTACGTGAATTTGTTTCCTTTTTGCTGCTATTTATTTATTCATTTATTTTATTTACTTTTTTTGCAATAACTTTATTAGATTCCTACTTGCGTTGTCCGGAAGTTATGAATGGTGCTAATTCTGTCTTCAAGGGTTACTTCCAAGTTAACTTTTATAAATCTAATAACCTCACTTTTCCATTATTGTGATATATACAACAATCGACAACTTTAGCTCAATTTATGATAGTAGATTCACATATTACTTTCACAAAATCAGTTGATGAATACCATTCACTTAGGCATAAATTGAGAATTCCGCCGCATAACATTCCCAATATTGTTAGCTCACTTTAATTTTTATTAATAGTGAGTTTCGTAAACACTTATGTTATGTGTATATACTTCAACATGTATAATTGAACTAAGTGTATATAAGGTTGTTCTTTCAGTTTGTGATAATGTTGGTTGATTTATGTATCTTCATATTTAGTTTTCTATTTGAAATATGTCTCTTGTTAATTTGTTCCGAGTAACGTCAAAATGAAAAGTCTCTCTTTATGAAAAGACATAAACTTTGTTCGTTTAAAGATTGTGTTTTCTGTCTATATAACGATACAGTGACACAAAGTAATAACTTAGATTCTTCCCGAAATGCATAAAGGTAATGGTGAAATTCTCAGTCAGCCATAAACTAAGCATTAAACCATCATTAAAAATAAGTCATGAACAATTTTCGGACGTTTATTCATTTGTACAACTTAGAGATTTTTGTTTGTTTTTTTCTCATGTCATTCTGTGCTTGCTAGCGCTGTTATTTAGCGATTGAGATCTTTGCAACATCCCGCAAATGTGTTTGTAGTTTTTCCCTCTAAGTACAAAAAGAAGTATAAAGAAGTATAGTAGACCTTTCCTTCCTTGACCTTTATGTAAGTTGTTTATCATCTGTTTTTATGCTTTAAACGATTACAACTCTGCAGCCAACTAAACACAAATTTTAATTGCATCAGCTCAAATAATAATTATCTAGAATGTTTGCTATTGCAACCATTTACGATAACTTAATGTTTTTGAGAATGCTGCGTCTGAACTAATAAATTTCGAATTTTCAGGACGAAATTTCAAAGATAGTAATTTTATCCGTCGTTTCTAAATTATATTCAATCCTCACTAATGTATTATTTTATGAATTTTTAGTGTAAATATCATTTACACTTAGAGGCATTTCATCCATCTTTAAAACGTTCTGAGTTCAGATTCCGACAAGGTCGACATTTCTTTTCATCATTTTGTAACCGATAAAATAAGTACCATTTGAGCACTGGGGTCAATGTAATCGACTTAACCCCCCCTCCCCTGAATTTGCTGGCCTTCTGCCAAAATTTGGAACTAATACTTCTATTTTCATTAAAGCGTCGAGATAGCAACATTAAAGCGTCGAGCGAGCGCCGGGAAAAATGCTTAGAGGCATTTCTTCCGACTTTACTTTCTGGATTCAAATGCCACCGGGATCAACTTTGCTTTTCATCATTTTGGCGTCGATAAACTAAATACCAGGTGAATTCTGGCATTTATGTAATCAGATTATTCCCTCGCCCGAATTTGATGGCCTACTGCCTAAATTTCAAATCAGTAATTTTATTCTCATTTGTTATTCACATAACAATTGTGTAGATTCTCATCCTAAATTCAAAGGAATTATGTCAGCGAAAGAATAAAATATAGTTATATGAGTATATGTAGGTTGTACTCAATACTAATTATTAATTTTAATTATTAATTTTTTATGAGACTTCTTTGAAGATAAAAGAAAACAAAATTTTAATTCTAAATTCATGGGAAGCCGAAGCAACAAACTAGTAAATGCATGAGCATTTATTATTTACTTTCAATGGCTAGATTATGGATTCAAGTTTTGCATCAACGGTGGCTTTCAGTTTACTTGGTTCATTAAAATTCAAATCAAAAAAATTTTGGATAAGGGATTTCTTAGTTCGTAGTGCTGTGGCTAGAATAAACGGTCATTATCAGCTGATGGTGCATGGTTTAATAGAAGATGGTGTTTATACATATGTTAAATATTACAATAAGTAAACCTAATCGGTGAATCCCGACGAAGGCTTCGTCGATTAAGATTAAGAGGATTGCACGCAAAAGATGTCGGATGTTCTCCGATAAGCTTTCAAACCATGGTAACGGAAACGTTCGGTGTGCTTGTCCCTCGAGTCACTTCTCATTTCTGCTGATTGAAGATAAGTAGAAACGAGCTTCACGAAGTGATTTAGTACTTCCGCTGTATCTCTTTCAACACCCAGCATTTTGCTGCGACTAAAAACCATTTGAACAAGACTGTGTATTATACTTCTCAGGTGGTTAATCCTCTTTCAAATTTGTAAATGTCAGATAATTCTAGATGTATATTTTTGCCACCACTGCTAATATCAGGAAATATTTCATATATATATACAATAATTTATTGTAACTTTTATCAAATTCATTGGTGCTTATATAGAATGATGAAATGTCAATAATTTTCGAATGAAAAATAAAACTTACTTTAAAATGAAATTTAAAAAACAAAATAAATGTCTCGTAAATTTACAATAAATAGTTATAATTAATCTTCTAAATTTTATCAACATAACCACTGCTCCATTGAAAACTTATGTCAACAGAATTTTTATTCCTCCAATAACTACTCTATCATTTAATCTCACTCTTTCTCCTCCTTATTCTCCCTTATCTCTTTCTTTCTCTCTCTATCTCTCTCTCTCTCTCTCTCTCTCTCTCTCTCTCTCTCTCTCATTGTGTATTCGTCCAGTATTGCTTTACTAATTGCCTGGCACCATGCCTAGTATATGCACTTATCTTGTACTTCTTATATTAACTCTATTATCTCTCCTTTACTTTCTCTCCGCCTCTGTAAAGCATGACAGGAGTATTGACCAACCAACCAACTAAGAGTTATATCTTCTCTTATTAGAAATATTTTATGAATCAACAGTCCATCATTAGATTATTAATATGTAGTTAGTATGTGGTAACAAAATCTAAATTACTGTTCATATCATAGACTAAGAGCACTTCCTCCTGCACTACACTTCTGAAAACGATGACCAGTGTTTTATAATTTTTGTGAACAATTACAAAACATTAAAGTCTTTCGTAGATGTTATAGTCAACGTTTACTGCATTATTTTTGGTTGTGCCTACTTAAACTGTTCTTTCAGCTGAAGAAATATTATTCTGAATGACGAAATTAAAATTCTATCGCTATTTCAGAAACTGGCAGTATCTTACTTTTCCTTTTAACACCCAATTTGATTTCTTCCATTAATTTCTCTCAACATTTAACGGTTTCCGTTTTTTCTCTTGTAAGTACAGATCTATCACCAAATATTCGATCATCAAGTTGACAGTTAGTAAAATATACGCTCTACTGGATTCTTCAGTTAGTTTCAAAAATAGCCTAATATTCTGGATATGAAGATACTTTGAAGCTGTTATGGAACTTCACTGTTGCTTTTCTTTGACTTCAATTACTCTATTTTCCGATTCATCCACACCTTGCTGTCAGTGCACACTGATTCACAAGAACTAGTTCTTTCCATTTAAAATTGTTGTTTTTTTTTACCATTTTTGTAATCATATGCCAGATTATTTTTTCCGACATTCAACAAAAATATGATTGTTACTAAAAGTATGTTCAAATGACCAACTTATAATTGCCTGCAGTTAATATAACTGCCAAACCCAAACCATTTACTACTTCAAGTCAAGTGTTAGCTTAAACATTTTACTTACTTTTTACATAAATGATTTCTTTATAGTTTCTTTTTTGTACCTTAATTTGGGTTCAACTTAATCTCTCTTGATTTGATTTGTGTGTGTGTGTGTGTGTGTGTGTGTGTGTGTGTGTGTGTGTGTGTGTGTGTGT
>NC_068981.1:39705634-39710382 GCF_001194135.2 Octopus bimaculoides
TATATATATATATATATATATATATCAAGAAAACCGATTGATTAATGATCGGTGCACATAATTGCATTAACTTCTGTATCGGGCAATAATTTATCATACTGGTCGCGAAAAGTAGAAATTTGATTGAATTTGAACTAGAATATAGAACCAAGGAACCAAATACTGAATTAACTTTAATCAGACTATTTGTTCTGCTAATTAAACTCTGACTAATTAGCGAATTAACGAGGGAGCCTCAGCGTGGTCACTCGACGTACTGAAATGTCAAGAAAAATCTCCCTCGTACCCGGCCTACTATCATAAAAATAATGAACATGTTGAATAATACGAAGCTATGCCTGGAGTGTTTTTCGTCGCTTGTATGCTAAATTAGATCGGTGGCACCATCGGAAAATTATTTCCACTGTAACTTCAAGTTGACCAATAGTTTGTGAGTGGAATTTATATATGTATGTGTTTATGAAAGTATATATGCGTGTATCTATGTGTATCTGCGTCTATATTTCCGTTTACATTGTGCTCATTTACGTTCCGAATTTTAGCAGTAACACAAATAACCAGCAGTGAAATATTACCAGACTAAAACAGGATGACATAACAAAATTTTAAAGCAATGTACGTTTAAGCATTTCAACTCCATCTGGTATGATTTGAGAAGTACTACTCTTATACTCATTTATTGTACGTGAATAACGGATGTGGTTGCAAAACGTAAGATGGGTTGGAACAACTGAAACAAAGTGCAAAGAAAACATTAATATAAAAGTCATTGATTCTCTGTAAATACTGCCTAATATAGTGGAATGTAACAGCAGTTGTCTTAATTCTTTAAGCAGGAAACTAATAAATTCTAAATACGATGCAGCAAATCACTCTAAACTGAAATGTTTATATTCGACACTGTTTTGGTGCAGACAAATTTAGGTTTTATCTTATTTCAATATTTATTTCTAATATATCATAGCAAGAAAGAAGTGTTTGTTTACTATAACTAATATGTGTTTATAATTTATTGAAGTAATAACTAATTCACCTTCCCTTAAGGTACATTTTATGTGGGCTCTTTATTGTTTTATTGATTAATTAGAAAATCTAAGAAAGTTATTAATGCACACAAAGCTACTTGGAGGACAAATGAGCTCAGAAGTGTTTATGTAAATGGTGGGAAATTTTAAATACCTTTACTAATTCTAAAATATTTAGCGCTTAAGTCTAGTTTTAATTCACTATACCACAGAAAAAGGAGTGTGTGTAGTTATAATAATACGCATAAAAAACATAGCCGGTATAACAATGAACCATGAGTGAAATAAGAAGACAGACGTATCCATAAATGCATATTTCTGTTTATCATCCCGAAATAGTGTTTAATCTACTTAAATATGTCTACTTATAATACTTATATTCTAACTAGAAAAACATTTTGTCTCACAAACGTGAATCCTTGGTGTGGTGTTTTACAAGTCAACGCGGATGCCTCAATTCAGTCGCTTGACTTTCTAAGAATGGTAAGCAAATCCCTATTATATTAAGCGCTACAGTCTTAAACAAGAATGGAATAATTCAGTTCTATGAACACTAGCCTAGAAAGAGACAGGACGGATGTAGTTGGAATACCATCAAACATAGATATTCTTGATAAGATCTAATCTAGAGCTAAGCAAAACAAATACAATATAGTTTCATTGCTGAAGTTTCCACGTATTTACTTCTACTTACTGATAGGTGAACTGTACGAACACGAGCTGACTGGTATCGCTGCTGATGGAGTATAACAACACATTGCTGGTAGCTGAAAAGTCCTACAAACCAGATACTACTGAGGAAAGTATTATGCAATATTTGAAGCGAATACGAAATTATATGAAAAGATTTTTAATGTTATATTTCGGAGATAGAAGTTATACCCTTTGTGTTCCCAGCCATCCTCTCCGAGACCAGTAGTATTGACAAAATATTAATGCTTGTCATGAATAATACCGAAATGCTGACGTTTTATTTCCCAGTAGTTAAGACAGTAAATAAACAATATGGTGAAGTTTCATAGGCAATTTCTTCGCCGACCTAAAAAGGGAACAAGAATTTCTGACTCTGCCAACAAAATGACATTTTTTTCTTTTGTTCATTATCAGTGTGAGTTGTTTGACTGTGAGTTACGTCTCGTTAAATTCAAATCAATAACTAAATTAAGTCTGACGTTGACTAACCAAGAAATTCACCCTAACAATCGCATACAAATAATGAATTATTAAATGATCAGAACAGATCTCAAATTGTAATCTTAGAACTTCTTGCAGACTATTTTCGTTACAACTGACAAATTTCAAGTGGTTTCTCATATTGCATGAAATTGTTTTGTGGATCTCTAGCTCCGCATATGGGCTAGGCACCATGATTTATAGAGTTAAATATAAACAAAAATGAAATTAGTGTAATACGGATACAACTCCCTAAAAAGAGAATGAGGCTGAGAAAGAGTTCATTTTGGTGGCGTAGATGATAGCACAGAGCTGAAGGAAACAGTAAGGACAGTAAATATTTTAGTTTTCCTAAGCCGTCATTATATGAAATGGCAGTGTATAGGTATTTCATATCTGAAATACGAGCTGGCACCGAAAGGTTCCTGGACTAGTTATGCTTAATAAAAGATGACTTATCTACCTAAGTTTTAACATCATCTCCTTCAAAATAGTCACCTTGCGCAGCATTACACCGGTCCCAGCGTTCCTGCCACTTTTGGAATCCGGCCTGAAAGTCGTTTTCCGTAAGAGAGTCGAGGACCTTCTGCGATTCGTTCTTCACCTCGACAACGGCGTTAAAACTGCCACCTTTGAGCTACATTTTCATCCTGAAGAAGAGAAATCTGGCGAATAGGGTGGGTACGGAAACGATACCATGTTGTTTTTGGCGAGATACTCACGAGTAAAGAGAGCTCGGTGACAGAGTACATTGTCGTTGTGAAGAATCCGGTCGCTTTCACCGAATGTTGTCCCTCAAACGCTTCAAAACGTCGTAGTAGAACTCCCGATTGACGGTCTGGCTCTGGGGGATGAATTCTCGATGCACAATATCGCGGATATCGAGAAAAACAATGAGCATGCTCTTGATTGAGCTGTGGCTCTGTCGTGCCTTTTGAAGCTCTCAACTCATGGTATTCCGTCGGTTACGACGACATAGGTTCCAGTTGATCTGTTCAATGGAACATCCTACTCGTGAAATTAACCTGCATATGCCTGAGCATTCCACAGGCACGCATACCCTTAACACAGTTTTCAAGGAGATTCAGCGTGACAGAGAATGTGACTAAATCAACCCTTTGAATTAGAGGTACAACTAATTTTTACCAGATGAATGGACTGGAGCAACGTGAAATAAAGTGTCTTGCTCAAGTATGTATTATATGTATCAAGGGATAATATTTATCTTCACTTAAACGTAGATGTTCTATTAAAACAAACTATACCGCGGAAGTTACTTTGAAAGAAACTTTCATTGTTTTTTAGTGCAAAATGCTCTCTTGTTTATACTGCAGAGAGAAATAAATCCCTGCTATATCTAGCAGTCAAGTGTCCTCCGAGGTCTAAATCACCTTACCTGGTGGTGTCGGTGCTGGAGGTAGCAGGAATTTATCACCCCGCTAGCGATATAAACAAGAGTGCATATTGCACCAACATATGAGAGCTTCTCTCATAGTAACTACCGCAGTTCTTATGCAACGTTCACGTTTAAGTGGAGATGTCACCTATCGGTATTAACACGGACTATGTCACCATTATATATATATATATATATATATATATATATATCGAAACGTTAAAGACTTTTTCACTTCTCGAGCGTTATACTAATACATCTGTTTGTTGTCTACACCACCTGTCTTCGTTTTTATTTTTTGGTGAATTCTCCCTCTATATATATATAATTGCATATATATGTACTGACAGAGACTGTAATCGCCCGAAAATCCAAAACACTGGTCAAGAATTCCCTATATTGATCGGTCAATTTCGTCTAATTCCGTAGCCTCATCAGTAGAGACCGCTTGATTCGGTTCATTCCGGGCTTAAATCTCTGCCAGTACATATGTACTGAGAGAGTGAGAGAGAAGGAGAGAGAGAGAGAGAGAGAGAGAGAGAGAGAGAGAGAGTGAGTGAGCGAGTGAGTGAAGATGTATGTTTTCATGTTTGTGTAAGTGGCACTCATTCGGTCTCAGTCTCACACATGCACATCTTTCATATACACATACATAAATACATATGCATATTTACTTTTTGTATATATGTGTGCATGTGCGTTGTGCACGTGAAACAGTGTGAGTGACTGTATTTCGTCATAACATATAGAGAAATGAACGCCTTTTCAGGTACACACTCCTATAGAAAATGTGACGTCGTCGTTGTCGTGGTATAGAATATATACGAGAGCTGACTTACAGAAAAGCTTATAATATAAAACTTTTGTAATGCAAATACGTAAAGAAAAAGTTTATTTGGTAGGCGTAAGAATACTGAAGCTTTTGATACCCCATATGTCAATATAGGCAACTCAGTTTTCGCATGCATAAAGACGATATGCACACACACACACACACACACACACACACACACACACACAAACACACACACACACACATACATACACACACACACATACACATACAAATTCTCTTATATAAATGGAAGACCTCCTTGTCTATCGATCTCTCTGTCTGTCTCTCACATTCCCTGCATATCTATCTCCTTCTGTCC
>NC_068981.1:39710704-39711768 GCF_001194135.2 Octopus bimaculoides
TATATATCAGGCTGAGTAAAAAGTAAGCAACGTTTTGAAACATGAAATTCATCACAATATATTTCAACAATACGGAAATTTTATTTATCGAAGTAAGTACCATTGCAATCAAGACATTTTTGCCACCGAGTTACAAATTTGTTTATTCCGGTAACATAAAATCTTGGAGTTCTGGAGCTGATGAAGTCTTTGAACGCACTCTCACAATCGGATTGATTTTTTGAACTCCTTCTCTCGCAGGAAATCATCAAGTTGTTTGAAAAAGTGGTAGTCGGTAGGAAAAAAGTCTGGGGTAATAAGCTGGGTGAGGAAAAACTTTATAGCCAAGTTCTCTCAACTCTTTGGGTGTCATTAGTGAAACGTGTGATCGAACATTGTTATGAAAATGATTGGCCCTCTTCTGTTGATCAGTCTGGGACGAAGAAGTAGCAGTTTTTCGTTCATTTCATGGCAATATGTTTCTGCAGCAATGATTTTTCCGGGTTTTAAGAAGTTATTGTGGATGAGTCCAACAGTACACCACCAAACAGCCTTGCTTTATCCCATTTGTGACTGTGAATAAATTGAACACATCAACGCTAAATCTGACAGAAGCTATCCAATGTCATGCACTGTTTATCCGGTTTTAGCACTGCCCTCGGGAATTCCGGGTTGATGTCCGGTGTGCTAGACGATCATTAGGAATGAGGCACCCTTCAGCTTTTGTGGAAGCATGCCTGTAGAAGGTCTGTTTAAGACACATAAATTATATTTACATACATACAGACAGACATATACTGAGAGATTAGATCAAACAAACATGCAGTCGTAGCATTAGTTCTCTCCTGTTATCAAACTATATATTTTCAACCTTAGTCAACACGGAGTTTCTTCTTCAGAATTTGACTTGACATGTTTCAGAATATAACCAAGAAATTATAATGCGGGTGAAGAATGTGTGCATATTGTGCTGCTGTGTGCATATAGATAGATATATAGAGATATAACCATATATATAAAACAAGTATGTACATATATCTATGTAAACGCATATATATATATATATATATATATATATATATATA
>NC_068981.1:39711972-39712985 GCF_001194135.2 Octopus bimaculoides
TAAGGGCTTTAAGAAGCCTAACTGTGAATTAACAGATTAAAGTTACCACATACACATGTAAATACTTCACACACAGATATTTGTGCGTGTGTGGTATGTTCGGGCGCACATACGCCTCCGGCATTATCGTAATGAATTAATAAATTACACAATGCATTATAGTCAATCTTTTTAATTCTACATGAAATAATGTTAAAAAATTGCCAAGATCCAAGACCGAATCCATCATTAATTTTTCAATAACAAACAAAGGATAATAATGAGATTTCTCTCCATTAGACAATGAACTTAATGATCTCATCTTTTAAGAGACAGCAGTTAGGTTTGAAAGACTTAACATTTACCTCGGCATCATGCATAACCAGCATCAGTAATGAAGAACTGAACTGTTATGTCACATACAATGTCACATGCTTCAAACTTCTTTGATATTTAAAAGTACACAGATATGAAAAACTGTGCGACTCCTTGAAAACTATGCAACAAAAGCATTTCCTTGCAAGAATAAACGGGTAGCGGAAACTTAAGGCAAAGGTTTATTACTCTGTATCCTACATTTTCAGCGCAGAATTCTATGGAGCAACGACTTAGTTTCATAAAAAAAACTATGCTTACGTTGTGATTCCAATCCAGAATGTGAAAATATGAACAATAAGCGTGATAATTATATCATTCTTTTGCCCATTATTAATGTTTGGGGAAAGGGAACGGAATCTTTAGGTGGTCATCACACTTGTGAAGGAACTTCTCTCGCTACGTAAGAGGAAATTTAAAGCCAGTGCTTTCTGAGAGGAAAAAATCTGATACCGTGGTTGATAAGAAAGTCAGCAACACTAGACTTAGGAGGATTCATTGGGGTCCTCCTGAGGCCTTCTAAAAAGAGTAACATTTGCAGTTCTGCATGTTTTGAGTTAAAATACTACAGAATTTTATACTGAGTAATGGGGGCACCTCTCTCTCTCTCCATCTCTCTCTCTCTCCCTCTCTCCCTCTCTCTCTCTCTCTCTCTCTCT
>NC_068981.1:39713823-39719070 GCF_001194135.2 Octopus bimaculoides
TATATAATATTTGTGTGTGTGCCTGTGTGTTTATTGTGATTATGTACGAAAACATGAAAATGCTTCTAGCAGACGGTGATTTGACAGGACCTTTGATGCGTAGTACAAAATGCATTGTGGTGTTCATTTCGGCTCTATGCGTTCTGACTGTTTTCTTGTTTTTTGTTTTTCTGGTAGCCTTAATCTATCGCCGATTTTAACACCATGTGGTTCATGGTTGCCGCTAGCATAATTCACTCTGTTACAAAGAGTGAATTCACATCAGTTGTCTGGGGTAACCAGTAGTCTCGAATACCCTCAAATCTAATGGGTTATAAGTACTTCCCTACCATGCTATTGAGATTATTCATATGGTTCAGGTTATTTTTTGATACAGTATATTTCTCTTTCCCAGTATCTAAAATCCTCTGTTACTGTTATGATATTGTTATAGCTGTGCTCTTGTTTCTCCTGTTGTTGATATATTCATTTTCTACGAGATATTTGATCCTGAATACTTGCGTGGCTGTTTTCTTTCTTTTTTTTTTTTTTTTTTTTTTTTTTTTTTGTTTCTTTTGTTTCAAATATTTTGCTTCACAACTTCGTGGTTTTGGATTCAGCTCCACAATTTGGCCTTTTTCCGAAAAGTGTCTTCGTGTCGGTCAAAGATTTTTGAGTGAAATTTGGTTGATACGAATTATGTGGAACTAGATGCTAGACTTTAATATATATTTCGGTTTAACACTATACCCAAGCCCTTAAGAATGTTTATCGGCGTACACTTTGTTGTAAATTAGAACAAGCACATAAAACAGTGAGGGTCAAAATAAAGACGTTTACATTTCTTCTTAACATG
The DNA here is from genome assembly GCF_001194135.2 of Octopus bimaculoides. Taxonomy (NCBI): domain Eukaryota; kingdom Metazoa; phylum Mollusca; class Cephalopoda; order Octopoda; family Octopodidae; genus Octopus; species Octopus bimaculoides. The sequence continues at coordinate 39,714,659 of NC_068981.1, forward strand.
CAGACTAAAATATTAAATGATTCGGTGAAACATTGGGGGGGGGGGTACTTTTTACGTAAAAAGCATATTGATCCGAGCACCAAGTAACGTTAGAAGTTTTCCCGACCTAGTGTTTCGGAATACGTTCGCCTCTTCAGTTGGAAGAACTGCTTTGCTCATTTGAAGCTAAACCAGAATGTAGGGCTCTACTCGGTGTGTTTTACACACAAAGTTCATAGCGAGAAGTTTTTCTCACAGACAAAATCTTGCAGCGAATACCTTTCACGTTATTGTGTGTAGGAGTATGTTAAAGCAAATCTAAATTTGTTTAAGTATTTGTACAGCTTCTCTGACTCAATATCGTTTCCTTCGTTTCTCACAACGGTCTCAAAGGTGTTCAATACGGTCATTGGTTAGTAAATCCCTATCTGAACAAGTTGTATTATTAAATAATCGTTTTTGTTTTCTTTTTTTTGGGGGGGGGGGATGAATTATGTTTATAGCCCTTTAAATGTGACTGTAGAGCAGTACATATTTTCGTAGCCAAATAAGCTTAAGAGAGTTAAATGACATCAAGCGAGACGAATTTCTACGTCTGTAACAAAATGCAAATTTATAATTCATATGTCATTTTCCTAATAGAAACACAAGCAATAATGCTAAGGAACTGAGGCATGTAGAGCTTAGTGTCCTTCCTGAAAACACAACAAAATGTTCGCAACCCAAATTAACTCATGACTCATGAGTTAGAGAGCCGATCAATTATCTACTCTTTCACTTCACCTTTATATGAATACAAATGCTGGCACTTATTCCACTCGACCATAGCACCTCTTGTATTGTTCATACTTTTCTCACTTCCAAAATACACCTAAAGGATATTAAATTTAGTGGTAGTGGAATATACAGTGAAAAGAATATCGGATTTCTTTTGTATATGAAGTAATTTCATTCTCTGTATAATTTTATCCCTATGTTATATTATAAACCGTGCTACAATAGATAAAATGTATCAATACAAGTTAATCTGTATTCCATCTAGAAATTATGAATTCAAGCTATTAAATAAATGTACTTTTAATTCTTCTTGATATACATAGCAGTTCCAATGAAATATAGAGTCTCTTGAAAATAGACAAACATATTCCTCTTCCACTACCATGTCGACTTAATAATCATTTTTATAATGAGCTGAATGGAACACGACGCCTCATATCTACATATGCATATGTGTACACACGCACGTTTCTGTGTATACATAAACACATACATATATCGTCGTCATTAGTAGTAGTATTATTATGAACATTAACTTATAGTCGAGTAGGAAGAGAAATGAATTAGCATGAGAAGAGACACTGTTCCAAAAGTATGAAATTATCAGTAACCATTCAGCAATCTATTGGATGTTTTCAGTCAGCCGAGATTAATATTATATGAAATACGATTCATAATAATATGTAATGAAGTTTTATTGAATTGCTGAATAAAGGATAAATCATATGACAACATTTAAGAGCAGAAGATACACGAGGAGGTATCAATTTAAACCCTATATCGGCTGGATTATAATTATGTTAAATAGACTTCTAGTGAACTATAATTATCCCTTGCATCAAAACTAAACCAGAAATATTACTCAGTGCTGTGGGAATAAATTCAGAAATTTAGGGTGCCGAGTATCCTTTATGAATAAGAAAGAATTTCTTTCCTCTTGAAGAGAACCTTTAACTAGTAAGTTTCTGAATATCTCCTTACCGTTCATTCATCATTACTAAATATAATGACTAAAGAATTAATATTAGTACATCCTCTTTCGCTGTAGAGTGTTACAAGAAACGATAAAACTCCTTAGAAAATTGACACAAATCCTTCATTTCCAGAGAATGCATAGCAAGAAGCGATACAATATATATATATATATATGGAATAACTGTATAAATAAATAAACGTTGAATGTTACACCGTGTTAAAGTTTATGTGACCAGATTTCTTATCTCCCAGTTTACAATTAGTGCCTCTTCTCGCTAAATAACTAATTGCAAGAGACACAATTTTGTCCATCGCATTCCAACTTCAGTACTCATGTTATGTGGAGATTTGTGAACGATGACTTTACTTTCCCGTAGCCCCATCAGCACATTCTAGAGCAATGTCCAGCAAATTGAGCTCTTCTTCCTTTATTAGTGTCTTGCTTAGGGAGCATGTCGTATAATTTGTCTAAATAGGGTGTTTTTTCTAGAACATATACAAAATGGCATGAAACATGTGTATGCAAATAACATCCAGCATAGTGTCAAGTATTTTAATTGGTACGAGGGGATGTTAAAAATTCCTGGCTATGGGTAAAAGAAAATACAGAAAGATCAATTAATTATACTATTAATCCAAAGTTAATGCAGTACGATCGTTTTATGCGACTCCATTTATTTAAGCAATGTGAACATTACATCAAATGTAAAATGCAGAGCAATCCTCAGCTGCACAAAGATATAGAAATTTACTGAAATTTCATTTCAACTGAAGGACATATTTTTGTAACTATATTTAAACTCTCCAAGTAGAAAGGAAGAATAAAAAAGAACATTTTGACTTAGCCAGACCATACAGGCTAGTAATTAATTCTAAGCAGATTTTTAACTGTCACTGATTTTATTTGTTTTTTTTTTGCTAGAGGGATTATACATACATACATACATACATACATACATACATACATACATACATACGTAGGTAGATAGGTAGGTAGGTAGGTAGGTAGGTAGGTAGGTAGGTAGGTAGGTAGATAATATGCCCTGAAAGTTCAGTATACTTGCATTCCGATATTTTGGATAATGAACTTTCGCATGTCGATTTTCTGAGCATTTTTTCGATGTGATTTCTATACTAAGTTTGCAGCTGGTATGTGTATTTGGGAGAGATCTATGCGTATGCTGGATAGTCTTTATATCTGCCTTCTGTTACTGTATTGTGCATATTATATCTTTCTGTGAATCTGCGGCAAATTTTGTATTACCCGTGCTTACATATATGTGCCGGCGACGCTAAAACTGAATACTTGCTGATATCACTGATTCTCTCAAACGATCACTTGCTATCCAAGCAATATTTGCTACTCTGGGATAGTTAGGATAATTCGTTTGCTACAGTGCATCTCAATGAATAAGGAAAACTAAAATTGTGTAGCGTACTCATGGCAGTACATTTGGATACTTATTTTCATATTTGACATGTGGATGCGATTATTATATAATTTTCAGTGCACCCATCCATTTCTACGTTCAATGCAAATTCGTTATGGTTCAGTGCTTCGACATCCCTTCACAATGACAATTATGTCGTATGCTAGTAGTATTTGTAATTTTCAAGAACATAAACTGAATTGACCGTGGCATTTCAACAATTAATGGAATAAAGTTCTCTTCTATCCATTCATTCCCTGCTTATGCACTGACTTATGGCTAAAACATTTTATGTACCCTAGATTCGCAGCAAATTATATTTTACCGTTAACAGGCCTTATAGACACAGGGCGGAAACATACGATTGGTTTTCAACAAATCGTATCCTTCCGGCCCTCTACTATGCTATACTGAAATTTAGATAATTCTTTTCGACAATTGTTATTTCCACAATAACAAAAAAAAAACTGAATTAGTCAAAATAAAATAAACTCTTATGCTTCATCACAAAATCGTGTACAACTTATCCCGTTCACGAATATAGACAAATGTGTGTGTATTTGAGAGTGTCTACATGTCTGTCTATTTAGCTGGTGGACTGACTATCTGTGTAGAAGAAAGATGCACATGTCTCTAGGCAGAACATTTTTAGCTGATCTGAGAGTGATATTTAATCACTGAGAGTGTAAATTGACTCAACAGGTAGCTGCTGCTATCATAATGTATATTATAAAAAACATGAGTAGAAGTAGGTATTGCTTATATATATATATATGGGTATATGCATAATACATAAGTTGTATGTGTGTATATGTGCGTGTGTATGTGTGTGTGTGTGTGTGTGTGTGTGTGTGTGTGTGTGTGTGTGTGTGTGTGTGTGTGTGTGTGTGTGTGTGTGTGTGTGAATATATACGTAAGTATTTTTGTATTTTTATATTAGAAAGTTACACTGCATGTACATTATAATGTATATTATGGAAATATATTTAGTCATCTGAATCTACACCTCTTTCTCTCGCTCCCTCACCCAACATCCTGTCATATGCACATATTTCTATCCATGAAATCTCTATCCATCTTACGCAGTTTTAAAGTCATTTTCACACCCACACCCACACACACACACACACACACGTATACATATACATATATATATATATATATATATATATATATATATGTATGTATGTATGTATGTATGTATGTTTGTGTGTATATATACATATATATATATATATATATATATATATA
>NC_068981.1:39719236-39746125 GCF_001194135.2 Octopus bimaculoides
TCCGATCTTATATATCGAACGTAAGATCACCGAATGCCGTGTTATTATCCTTGAGAGATCCTTTTATGCGCCCTAGGTACATAAAAGCATACACATAGATCGTAGTATCACCAAATGCCGATAAGGGATCTCAAGGCTTATAACGCAGGCATCTATGTTAAGTTGAATATAAAGATTATCTTTTGTTATCAAAATTGCTTCCGTCGCCAACAATTAATCTCTCTCTTTCTCTTTTTCTCTCTTTCCCTCCTCCCTCTCTCTCTCTCTTTCTCTCTCTCTCTCTCTCTCTCTCTCTCTCTCTCTCTGTATATATATATATATATATATATATATCGCTAATGGATCATATTTCGAAAAAAGAAGCACACTTTAAAAGTTAGAGCAGTAATGTATTTACATGACGTTAAATATATGTCCGGTCATAAGAGTGACCAATGGTTCCTGTTGTTGGGAACAACAGCAGAAACAACAACAACAACAACTGAAAAATAGAAGCAACAACAACAACAATTGCAAATACAGCAACAAATGACGCAATTAATGAATGATCAGTCGTCAGGAAACGTAGAAAAATGTTCTCACCAGATTATGTTGCGCACTCGATAACAGAGTTTAAGTACGTACCATACAAAGGAATTACCTTCGTGGCTTAATATAGAAGATACGAACAAATCTTGAATAAAGACGACGATATGAAAACGTGTTTCGTTTTAAGAAAACTGATAGGAGAACATTAGCAGGAGAGTATGAGCAATTAAGTACTCCCAAACAAACCTTCTGCTTTAAAGATACAATAAACATATTGTGTAAAATTTTTAGTGAGAAAAGCTCGTTGTTCAGTATATGTTGGAAATGTTTGAACCTAGAAAAGAATAACGAAGAGGAGTACATCACATAAGCTGGTAGAGTTAACAGGGAATGTGAAAAGTAAGTTCAAGCTGGATGAATTAACACCAGATATGTTCAAGTGCTTGATATTTCCTCAGGGACAAAATGCAGAGAAAGACGCAGAAGATATAGATCTCGTTTCAGAGCTTAGGAGAGTTTCTGGGTCAGTCGAGTCTTTAAGGATCTTTGCCTGCTCTGCTATGCAAAGCTTGCATCGTCCGCTCCAGTTTATATAGAACTGTCACGGTTTTCTACCTCCAGTTCCAATAGAAGATATATGCCCGCGGGAAATGGAGTCTGACGAATAGTGTATAAAGTTAAGCGTTTTATAGATGCGAAACCATTGGTTACTGTTTGAACGAACATATATCTAACTTATAGTGATAACGCTATGACATGAAATGGTCGGTGGTGTGAGACGCCATGCTGCGTACAGATATCTAAAATGTATCTTAATGTTTTCACTCTGATTCCTTATACACGAATATGCTTATTGCACACGTATGTATATTAATACAATATATGTATAGTCAATATGAGAGATAATCGCACATACACACGCGCATATACATACGCATGCACACGCACATACACACAAAAATCTCTCAATATATATATATATATATATATATATATATATATATATATATATCAGCCTGCGCGTGTGCGTACACTGTATAGTTTGCGTATGCAATTAGTGTATTCGTGTGTAATGGGAGAGTAATTGCAAGATCATAAAGATTAACTCTAGATATTTGTCGGAAAGCGTGTATCTGATATATACATATGTATATATACATGTGCGCGTTGTGTATGTGTATTTGTATGTTTGCGAGTGTGTGTGTGTATGTATGTATACATACATACATATACATATGTATGTATAAATATATATTTATGTTGATAAATATATAGACATAGAAATGAGTATATAAATATATATATATATATATATATATATATATATATACTATATACTTGTATATACATGTGTGTGTTTGTGTGATATATATAGAGACAGAGGGGGAGATGAAGGGATGAAGGGGTGGAGGGAGGGAGAAAAAGAGAGCAAATGATAGACAGTGAATGGAAATGTACATTTGAAGTTAAATGACATTTAGACAAAGATGAATTGATAGCGGGAGAGAACATAAGGGGAAATACGTTTGTGTGACAGAGGGGTGAAGGAATGAAAAAGCAAATGAAAGTGAGATAGAGGTGAAGATTTAGGTAACCTTGTATATATATTTTGTTATGCTAATACGTCAATCACATTATTTTTTTTTTTTTAAATACGAAACTTGATTACTGTTCTTATCAGAATAAAAAATTACTGTATATAGTTTAAGACAATAATATTCGGATAGAAATATAAGTTTAAGACAGACAATGTAAAGGAGAAACGCGCGTGCACACACAGATACAGGTACACACAAATGGAAACACCCACTTATTCAAACACATATACACACGCATATATAAATGAGTATGGAAGGTGGGTAAGGAGGGTGGTAATAATAGATGTCTCGATTGTATTTATTGATAACAAGAGGAGAATAACAAACTGATGCCAGTAGCTGTAATGTCACCAGAATATTTCAAACAATGAAACAAAGCTTGCCGCAAGAAATTCTTTTATAAATAATGGTTTCCTGAACATTGATGAAATCATGAAAACAATTTCACCTTCAGCATCAATTTTTCTGTATAAGATATTTATAAATCTATGTATCGGTATTTTATTTCAGGTAGAATCTATTTCATCAAACGTACTTATTTTCATTTATAACCATTGACATTGCACCAAATTTTTCTTCCATAAGGTTTGGTGCATTGTTGTTTAGTAACGTTATCCAGATAACCAAAAATTGATTATTTTGGATTGATATTAATTGTATTGATTTATCGAGTTAAAATATCATACAGTGCCTGAAATATACTGAAGGAAAGATACAAATATGAAAATATAGTAAATAATTACTTTGGGGTGAAATGTTCAGCTAATGTCGTTTTATTATAAAATAAAATGTGAATTTCGAACTGATGACATTTAAAAATCAAATCAAATTCTGAATCAATCTTTTTTTATGAGAAGCATATTAAATATCATAAAAATAGAATAATATAGATGTTAATGTAGTACAGCAATCCCTCAGTATATGAACGCTACTATGTCCTCACTGTCAAACGTTAAATAAATTGCAGGTTTTGTAAAGCCCCATATATAAGGTTAATATGATTTTAAAGGATATGTGCGCGTGTGATTGTGAGTGTGTGTGGGAAAGATAGGGGAAGGAGTGGGTAAAGGATCATAAATGCTAGAAATAAATGGACAACAATGATAGAAAATAATGGTGGGCAGTCTTCTCAGTCTCCAGACATGTGCTATGACGCCTCTGCTTGTGATCAAGTGTCTCGGGCTAGGGGCAAATTTTGCGCCAACACATTGCATATTCATGTTCTCTGTGAAAACGTCCAGCAGATTGTACTATCGATTTCAGTCCTGATCGATAGTTCAGCGCCTATGTAGACAACACGGACTGCTGCTGCTGCTACTACTACTACCACGACATTCACAACCTTCAACAATTGTCTTCGCCATCACTGCTGCCAACCTACAGACGTCCTCAGCACTCCCTTCCCCAGCGTCAACGTCTCCAATGTGACCGTTACGACACTAAAAACACCAGCATTTGGTGAACTGCTGCTACTAGCACAAGCACCAGACTAATTAGTCAGTTACTGCCCATCAAGCTATCCAAAATGTCAATATCTATGTAAACATACATATTTCTAACAGTATTACTTCTGAGGATAGACCCACGTGCCCGAAATGGAATTTTTTTTTTTTATTTCCGCATTGTTAGACGCTTTTTTTATTTCTCATTTCATATATTATTCTACTTCTTTACAACAATGCTTCAAGCGAACTACAACGCTCTTCTCTGATGTATTTCAGTTTACTCCTGCTAGGTTTATTCTATATCGCACATTTATCTCTGAAGATACTTCGTAACACTTTTCTCACTACTTTACTATTAGTTTCTTTGATAAAATATATTCACGTAATCTTATACTTCTAAAGTATACGTTATAAAGCAAGACTTTTTAAAATTTCTATTGTTATGCAGTCATTCTTCGAATTATACAATCGTAGTATTCCAAGATTACTTAATCTTTCTTTGTTAAGTGAAACCCCTCATATGTCTCTGGATTTCCGATTGTTTTGGGTTCTAGTGTTAACTTTTTTTTTTATCTTAACTACAATAAAGCACTCAACATTAAGTTAAAACAGAATTTCAAAGGCCCATAGAAACGGAATGTATTTTCTTCGAAAATATAAGAATAATAGTAGGTATACTAACTGAGAAATCAATGTTTATATGCAAAGTATGGCAGTGAGCTATCAGAATTATTGGCATGCCGTGCAAATTGCTGAGTGGCGTTTCGTCCGTCCTTACCTTTTGAGTTCAAATTTTGTCGAGGTTGACTTTGCTTTTCATTCTTTTGGATGTACCAGTTGAGCATCATTTGGGCACTGGGATCAGTGTAATTGAATTTCTCCCTTTCACGAAGTTTTTGGCTTTGTAGTAAAATTTGAAATTAATATTTATGTCCAAAGTAAAAACATCACTGAAGGAAGAAATTATTTACAGTGAATGCATTATGTGCCCCGTTCGTTTATCATTTGCTTTACACCCACGAAAATGTATAAACGTCTCGACACGCATTTCACAAAACAAAGTATGAAAGTTTTGAAGGGATTCAAGTGGAAAACCCAATATCATTATTCAAAGAAGGTAAAGAACACCATCCCAATAAAAGCAGCGATGATCTGCGTCGGTAAAATGATTTTTCTTTGTAAAGTACTAAATCCAGTCAAGAAATCTTGTAATAGAGCTTTTCTGAAAGAACAGGGTTTTTCTAACATATAAACACTTTTATAGTACTTCGATACAGGAAGATTAAAACCGTTTTTAACCCTGACGAAGGACTTCGAAGGAACGTCCGAAATTTTCTATTGACAATAGTCCTTAATCTTAAAAAGCATTATATTTTACCAATATTGAAAAAGAGTGAAAACATGTGGTTTAGTGGTTAGGGTATTCGGCTCCCGATCGTAAGGTCATGATTTCCTTTCATGAACAAGACACTTTATTTCACCTTGTTTCAGTCAACGCAGCTCACAAAAATGAGCTGTACCTGTAATTCAAATGGTCAGCCTTGTCACATTTTGTGTCATACTGAATCTCCCTGAGAGCTACGCTAAGGGTACACGTGCCTGTCGAGTGCTCAGTCACTTACACGTTAATTTCACGAGCAGGCTGTTTCGTTGATCAGATCAACTGGAACCCTTGTCGTCGTAACCGACGGAGTGCCAGTTATCTAAAGAGGGCGTAGTATCCAGAGTTTCTTTTACTCCAGCTAATTCTACTTAAGATAATACCACTATTATATAGAGGAGTGTAAGAGATCTATAAATCTAATCACAGTTCAAAGAGAGAAACTGATTTGCGGTATGTAGTATATTGGGCTCTAAAGTATTTAATTCAGTACTTGAATCTGCCCTTCATGTTTTCGTGTTCATTCAAATAGCTTCTTAGTGATTTTATCCACTTCTTCACTTTACTTTTGGACTGCAAGATAAGAAGGAAATCAATATTTCAATTCAAAGTTAAATAATCTGCCAATTGCTACAGCCGATAGTTTTCAGATAGTTGACTTGACACAACTCTTGTCACAATTTCAGTAAACTTAGGGAGAAATAAAATTAAATGGATTTATTTGCCAGATATATAAAGTAAACGAATTAAATGGATTTGTTTACAAGGAGTCGAAAGATCGGATTTTTAGATAAGATGAATTGCTAATCATAGATTCCTGCACACATGAGCATACACATACGGACACACAAACACAAACACAGTCACGCAAAAACGCATATATATTCATATATATAAGCGTGTAACTCTCTCTAAAGTCTGTCTGTCTGTCTACACACACACACACACACACACACACACACACACACACACACACACACACAGAGGGTGTTTGGACTAAATTTGACAGTTTGCATAAAAAGAAAAGAAAGCAATATCCTATCCAAAAATAGAAGTATTTTTTAAAAAATCAAAAAGCGTCAGCTAGATTATGGATGGGAGATAACAGTTTACTCAGAAAGTAGCCGCCCTCATCTTCCACCAAGGCCTCAAGACCGTTCCGCAAGCTGGCACATGGGCTCCTCATTGTGTCCCTGGGAAGGTCTTTGAAACTCTCCTTGACCTTGGTGTTGCAAGCAGAGTGGTCGGTGTCTTTCTCAAACGCCTCCCACACATATTAATCCATGAAATAACGATCGGGTTAATTATGCGGGTTAGTGATGTCATAGAAATTCTCTGACAAACATTTCTGGCTTTTTCCAGGTGTATGTGAAGGAGCTGAATTTTGCTGCCACACATATGGCCTTCCAGCAGTAACCTCTCCAGCCAGACTTTGACCACAGTCTCCAGCAGCTTTACAAAACCGCTTGAATTAAGCTTTTTGACCTGTTAAGAGATTATCCACTGGTCTATCAATGTCATATGAATTCAATATACTGATCGGAAAGTATGCAGGATCAAATTTTAAGCGTGTGTGCGTATGATTGCATATATTGTTGCTATTATGAAAAAGTATCGTAAGTCCAAAAGGTTTCTTTTTCAGAAAACCAAAAAAAAATAGTTTCACCATTCCATAGCAAAAACCGTTGTACTACACTTTGACATTTTTTGATATCTTTGCATCTGAAGCAGCTGGAGATACGATAGTTTGACCAAAAGAAACGGCTATTGGAAGCAAAAATAAATATTGATAAAAACGCATTTGGCTAAATTTGGACATACGACAGTTTAACATAATAGCAATGATATGTATTAATCATCTGCGATATGTTTAATCCATAAAACACAGGTAAGTTTTAAACAGACATAAATGGATCAGCTTTTTTGCCAAATAGAGATCGATAAACAAGTACCAAACTGAGTACAAGGGTTAAATAACGGATGAAAACTCTTGAAATCGCGATCCAGACTGCTTACTGTAAAACAACGAAAATTCTCTCTCTCACACAATCTATCCATCAATCTCTCCCTTTCCCTCTCACTCTCTCTCTCTCTCTCTGTATATATATTTATATATGTATATATATGGATGTGCATATGCTTTCATCACTAGCATTCATCTCATCAGAAACTTAGTATTTAGATTCCGTATAAAGAAATTCATATAATTCGTTTATATTATATATCTGGCAAATAATTTCACTCGGTTTTATTTCTACAGAATTTGCTGACATTGCAACTGTTTTGTATCAACTATTTCAAAAACTATCGATTGTAGCAACTGGTAAATTATTCAACTTTGAATTGAAATATTGATTTCTTTCGTATCTAACAGTTCAAATTTTAAGTATTGAAATGGATAAAACCAGCAGGACGTTATTTGAATGGACACGAAAACTTTAGGAGCAGATTCATTTATTGAATCACATTCAAGTATTAAATTAAATACTTTAGAGCACAAAATTCTATTTTCTTATCTCAACGTCTCTCTCTCTCTCTCTCTCTCTTTCAATAGTCTATTTATAAACTCATTCTAAAACCAAAGTAACGTACTACGACGTATGTCTGCACGAGCACTCGGCGCCCTACGAGATTACGTCTTCTTTGAAAACTGACATAGATGAATGTATATTTCATTTAGATGACGTTGAGTAAGTCCTATTTTTGACTTTCAGTCTGAACCCTCCGTCAGTGTCAGAAAGGTTTATCTTTGTCTATCGAAAAGAGATAAGTGTATTTTTCCCGTTTCTCTCTACTTAACCTAAAAATATTGTTTAACCATTTAGATCATTATTAGTTTCTCTTGACTGAGGCTCTTTACCTATTCTTTGATTAGTAACATTTGTTTTCGTTTCATCTGTACGAAAGTCATAATGCTTTAAAGGAACGAATGCTAGACATTTGTGAATTTCAAAGGATATTAGTCATAAATGTGTCTTCAAATGTTAATTGGGCAGAAGCACGCTCTCCATTCACCTCCAATTACCTCTCCATATACTTCATTTCTAATTTTTAATGTGTATCTTGAGAAAAGAACTATATCAAATTAAAAGAAAACAAACAAACAAAAAAACCTGTACATGACATGCTTTTCCGCCCGAAACAAGTATCCAATTGACGCCGATTGAAGAACTCTGAGCTGAAGTAATATTACTTTGTGTCATAAAATGTCAGACAGATAAGTTTGATAATAAATATATACGTATGAACAAATAGAGTCAAATATACTTCAGTTCTATATTTAAGAGATGGGGAATTATGTATATTATTTACATTTGACGGATGTTTGACCTCAACTTGTTTGTTGTTAACACAACGTTTCGACTCATTTACCCTCCAGCCTTTATCAGGTGTCTTGGGGAAATTTCGAATCTGGGTTCTCATTCCTAAATTATTATTATTATGACGCTCTTAACCACTACGCCATACGCCCGTGGGCATATGACGTAGTGGTTAAGAGTGCGGGCCACTAACCCCAAGATTCCGAGTTCGATTCCAGGCAGTGACCTCAATAATAATAATAATAATAATGATAATAATAATAATAATAATAATAATAATAATAATAATAATAATAATAATAATAATAACAATAATAATAATGATAATAATAACATCGAAAAATACCTTACGAATAAGAACCTAGATTCGAAATTTCCCGAAGACACCTGATGAAGGCTGGAGGGTATATCAGCCGAAACGTTGTGTTAACAACAAATAAGATGAAAACAAATATCCGTCAAATGTAAATAATGTAAATAATGTCAAATATAGGCGCAGGAGTTGCTCTGTGGTAAGCAGATTGCTTACCGACCCCATGGTTCCGGTTCCGTCCCACTGCATGACACCTTGGGCAAGTGTCTTCTACTATAGCCTCGGGCCGACCAAAGCCTTGTGATTGAATTTGGTAGACGGAAACTGAAAGAAGCCCGTCGTATATATGTGTATATATATATATATATATATATATATATATATATATATATATATATATATGTTTGTATGTCTGTATTTGTCCGCCCCGCAACATCGCTTGATAACCGATGCTGGTGTGTTTACATGCCCGTAACTTAGCGGTTCGGCAAAAGAGAACGATACAATAAGTGCTAGGTTTACAAAGAATAAGTCATGGGGTTGATTTGTTCGACTAAAGGCGGTGCTCCAGCATGGCCGCAGTCAAATGACTGAAACAAATAAAAGAATAAAAGAATAAAAGAATAAAAGAATATACTTATATTTGAGAAGTGAATTTATTTCATTCTGACCCAAATTTATAAATTGTAAGCCAACTTCTTTCGACTAGCTCATTTAGAAATCAAACGTTGAAGGAAAAAAGAAAACAGTGAAATCGCTGTATACAATGATTATCTAATAAGTAGAGCACGTTGCATAACAATAGGAAGGAGAATATCAAATATTATGAGAATACAATGGAATATATATTTAGAGGCATGAACTTACATAACATCCTTTTACCAATGGAACCAATAGTTATCCTTAAATGAAAAAGGGTACAAATCACTGGCATATGGAATACATCAAGCCAGGGAGAAAATGAAATAAATTACTTTAGTAAGATAATAGAGTGTAAAATATTTGGAAAGTTGCATAATTCACCTGGTTATATAAACAGTATGTTCAATAATGATATCAGTTGATATCAGATAACTTTAGAAACAGAAATTTTGGATATCAGTAACACAACGTGGTACTAATACTCTTGACGGAATATTCATCCTTCTATTTATCCATCCATCCATACATACATACATACATACATACATACATACATACATGCATGCATGCATGCATACATACATACATACATACATACATACATACATACATACACTATACTCAAAGCGACAAGTCGCGTATTTGGTGTGGGAGACTATTTATCGAAAATATGCTGACTACTATCTCCAGCTTTGGAGCCACAACTATCAACGTTGTTAAATAACTGGTTAATTTTTAGATGAATTAACTGAGGCAGCTTTTTATTCACGATCGTAGAGATTTTCGGCTGAAACTTGAATTTAGCATCCAGAGTGTTACTACAAACAAAATGGCTGGACACAACATCAACAACAACACAATCGAGGAACAGAACAAATAACAACAGCTCAACAGGTAAACCAATTTCTTTTAGCTGTAGTTATAGAAGAAACCGTAACTATAAAACTCATTTCTCTTGGAGTTAGGAATAGAATAATGATTTATTTAACTGCTACGAAAAAGCGAAACAAAACCCGCTGTTGGCTATGTGAATCAATTGAAATCATTGGGACGATCTGCATCCAGAATTAAATCCTTTTACTGGGAAGCAATTACGCCAACAAGCAGCATTTGTAGAACATAGAAAGAAGGTTAGTAATTGTAACTTTATTAAAAGATCGAAATTTAACCTTCTTCCCAATTCTATAAGCAAAAACGAAAACGTGAATGACATAAGACCACTACATGGTTTCGCAGCTAGCGACATTCCAACAGACTCCATAGTGCCTGCCAGCCAAACTACATTACTGGCTCAAGTAACTGACCCCTGTCCCCCTACTACGACTATGGTAAACAGCAGGCACAACCACAATGATTATTGTAGTAGTAGTGGTAGTCAGGATTATATGCCTTACTGAAATTTTCCGAGAAAAAATAACTTTGGCTTTGAAGTTCTCTTTCGAAGAGAGAGTATTCTCTACCAAAGGAAGTAAATAAAAAACATCAGATACCGTATTAAAAGTTGTTAACGAAATTGGTGATGAGTATTTACAACAGTGTGATGAACTCACATACTGGAAGCTTAACGCTTGTCTATATGTGCTGGCTACTACTCTAAAATAGTCATGAAGACTTGGAAGGCAGCTCCTTGAGCAAAACTCTTTGTCTCAGAATCTAGAATACATGAAATCTGTCGGAAGGATAATCCCGAGGACAAAGAAATAAGAACCCACAATAAGGTATAAGCTATAGACACTCATAATAAAAAGGAATACTGGTGGAATGTATCAGTGAAGAGCTCAATAAAATGTAAGCACAACAGGCCTGATATAATGATTTGGGATAATTCAGAGAAACTGTACGCAATTGTAGAAATTCGCTGCCCAGCGTATGTTAACATGGGAAAATATGCTTATGTGTGTATGTGTGTGTGTGTGTTTTTTTTTGTGTGTGTGTGTGCGTGTGTTTGTGTGTGCGTGTGTTTGTGTGTGTGTGTGCGTGTGTGTGTGTGTGTGTGTGTGCGTGCGTGCGTGCGTGCGTGCGTGCGTGCGTGCGTGCGTGCGTGTGTGTCTCTGTGTGTGTGTCTGTGTGTGTGTGTGTGTGTAGATAAACACAACAAGATAGACAGACAGGTACGCAATTCGACATATGGATGAATGGAAAGGCAGATGTTTTGAAAAATATCACTTTAAGAATATATATGAAACCATATCAAACCATTGTATTGCTTATATACTGAAAGATTGCTATGCCATATGAACTGTTATGTTCAACTCTGTTTTGTTGATGGCTGGCGCCATCCTCCTTATGAAAGAGAATGACTCCTAAGTCGATTTTGAAATGACAACAGTTAGAAATTCACATGTTGTTCACTAATGTAAAAACCTAAAAATGAATATTTCAACCCAAAGTAATAATCATTCATATTTTCATATTTTCTTTTTAAAATTTCAGTTTGGCACTCTGTGACATTTTAACTCGAGAAATCAATATAATTAATATAAATCCCATATAATCTATTCTTGGTTATTTAAACTATTTCACAAAACAACAACGTACCGTTAAGTATGGTAGAGAAATTTGGTGCATTGTCACTGATTATGAATGAAAGTAAGTACTTTTCGTGAAATAGATTCAATCTGAAATAAAATTCAAATACAGAGACAGATATATAAATATCTTATAAGGAAAAGTTGATGCTGAAGGCGAAATTATTTCCTTGATATCATCAATGTTCAGGAAACCGTTATTTTAAAAGAACTTCTCACAGTTATCTCCGTTTCATTGTTTGAGATATACTGGTGACATATTTGCTGGCTTCGTCTTGGTAATCTCATTTCTGTTATCAATAAATATATACAAGACATATATCTTCTCTTTCCTGTTCTACATCCTCGTATACGTACATACATACATACATACATACATACATACATACATACATACATACATGTATATATACATATATATATATATGTATATTTATAATATAATATAGGATAAATTCTTTATAAGAATTTATCAAGTAGTCAGCGTGAAAAAACCTCATAATGAAAAAATAACGAAAAATTTCGTAATGAAAAGATTCATCGTTTCTCCATAGATATATTTAAATATATATAAAAAGGGCATTAACTGTGTATTAATACCTCACGCTATCGAGGGACTAAATAAGTCAAAAAACTACCAAAAATAAGTAACATATTTACCGAAAGCGAGGGAATGCAACTTTTCAAATTTTATCTCTTAAAAACATTTACGGTAAATATGTTACTTATTTTTGGTAGTTTTTTTACTTATTTAGTCCCTCGATAGCGTGAGGTATTAATACACAGTTAATGCCCTTTTATATATATGTATATTTATATGTATATATACATAAACAGGCATACACCTATATATATACTTATATACAGTGTATGTATATGTGATAGTGTGTGTAAGTGTGTATATTGTATATATATCTCTCTGTGTGTCTATCTATATTTGTGTGCATAGTTTTCTATATGAAAGAATAAATGCCCTGTCTTAGTTCCAAATGACTGTGAAGGTATATGCGACCGAAAAGGCAAATCACGCCGACATAATGCGCCTAGTAGCCAGCCAATATCAGTTTCAGCCCGGCTCAATACATTTTTAACTACAAAGTAACCTCCTAATACCTGAATTCTCTCATTCGTGTTTTATAATTCATTTTACCAATAATATGACTGGTAATAGTGCTTGTTCAATTACCTTTGTTTAATTCTAGATAATTATCTGTTTCCTATAGCACACAAATTATTCCTTACGTTTCCTGAAAAGTGTGTAAAACATTTCAGCACATATCTGTGATCATTGAGGTGTTAATCTAAGGCTTGTGTAGGTTGGTCAACGTATATTAGTAACCCACATTCATACCAATATATTACACATACTATATTCCTGTATACACAGCTAACTGATAATGTCTCGTGTTTTATAATTCATTTTACCAATAACATGACTGGTAATTTATTTGACTTGAACTTCTAGAGTTTGATATCTTTTCTGAATCGCATATAGTTATTGGGGTTTTGGTAAAAAGAGTATGATAGTTCCTCTTGGTTCAAAGTTTATAGGATTATTCCCCTCATACGATTCCACTCTCAACAATATGCTACATGTTACAAGATATATGCTGGTTAATCGTCTAACAACCAAATGTATGAAACCATTGAGTATCTTTCTCTCTGTAATAATG
Organism: Octopus bimaculoides; assembly: GCF_001194135.2. Lineage (NCBI taxonomy): Eukaryota > Metazoa > Mollusca > Cephalopoda > Octopoda > Octopodidae > Octopus > Octopus bimaculoides. The sequence continues at coordinate 39,732,665 of NC_068981.1, forward strand.
GCCAAAAGTATGCATGTAGTAGGTAGAACCTTGATTTAAACATGTTTGAAGTCATACTGATGTAACGTTTGAATGATCTTTGGTGGTAGCTACGCATTTTTTCACAATGCCATGAACATGGTAGTCAGACCTTCCAGAGCAGTTTTTGTGATCATAGAAGTTGCACGCTGTGGTGTACTGTTAGTTTGTGGTTTTATTATGTTTACTAATTTTAGATGTGTCATAACGTGCAAAGTTATGGTCAAAGTTTAGGACTGATGAATATGAAAATTTGATGGTGTGTGTGTGAAGGGTAATGCGTATATTGTTTACTTGATTTAAAATAAGAAAGTGAAAATATCTTCAGGTTTCTAATGATTTTTTTAGTAATGTACTATGTACGCAAGCTGAAATTGTTTTCAAATGGTTTGAAAAAACTCATTCGTATAGAAGAAAAGTATAGGAATAGTCACTAATAATAGTAAATCTGACAAAGAAATGATATAACAATAGTATTAGGGGCAAAATAACAGCTGATTTGCAACCCTAATTACTCCCATCTAAATGTTAAGGAACAATCAGCAGGATTTTTTAAATATAGCAGCAGCAGCAGCAGCAGTAGTAGTAGTAGTAGTAGTAGTAGTAGTAGCAGCAGCAGCAGCAGCAGCAGCAGCAGCAGCAGTAGTAGTAGTAGTAGTAGTAGTAGTAGTAGTAGGTAGTTTTTGCTACATAAACAAGTTCTATTATACTAATAAATCTACCTGTGTGTATTTTATTTATTAATAGCCTGCTTGTATTCGATTTTTTTTTTAAATAAAATGTTTTGAAGACTTCATCACCATTATTAATGTATTAATATTATTTTCCTACATACAGTTCAGTTTTATTGAAGCTGATATTATTTAGCGTTTTCGTTTTCTGTGGAAGTTAAAAGTTCCTTATTAAATCTGATGCGACTATGTTTTAAAAATAGACTCTCTTTACTCTTCAACTATTTTACTATTCAAAGATATATTTCTAATCTATTCCTCTTTGAAACAAGAAAAGTTTCAATGCGGCATCGATTTGTTGAAAGGCTATTTGTTTTAACAATGCCTTGGAAAATTTTCCATCAGCAATAGAAAATCTCGAACTGTACTCCTGTGTTTGTATTAGTTTATGACTTAGAAATGCAAATGGCCTCTGATTGTGGTATACACGAACACCTGATCAATTGCTATGGATATATTACCCTTAAGGGATATAGCCTTCTGGCTGTCTTTAATAAAATTCATTATTGATCGTGTTTAATGTCCTCCCTCTTTAAACACTATCAATAATTCGCCAAAAGAATCTGCCGTCACCAAGGAAATCTTACTAAATCAATAGAGATTCTGTTAACAGTTACATTTCTACGATATAGATTTAAATTAGCAGCTTCTACTGATAATATTTTGCTCTAGAAATATATTTGAACTAATGTTTATTTCATTGCTGTGACTTTTATTGGAAGTATTCTTCATGACTTTTGCTTTCACGCAAATCTGCATACGTATATGAAATTGTTGTAGTCACCTTTACCGTATCCAGTTTATATTTGGTGCACGTTTTGTACCATATTAAAGAGTGTCTTTAAAATCAAAATTAAAGCCGTAAATGGGCTATTATATTGATGTTGATTTCCGAGGGCTAATCACAAAACTTGTTTTTTATGTACAGAAGCGCATTGAATTCTATTGCCGTATACTTATGGTGTTTATTGTCAACCCGTGGAAGGTAAATTATGTTCCAGCGATATTTGAACTTTGAATGTCGAAGATCGAAACTACAAACTTAAGGACATAAATTTCATTACAATAATTTGCACATTCAAGGAACAAGAAATATGAATTACGACATATATTACTTTACGATGTAAGTAAAAGAAAAATATTAATACCGAGAAACGAAACTTAACTGGTGGTATCAAATCATTGTGCGCTTCTATATAATTTCAGTTTTTATGCAGAGGTATTAACACATCAACAAGCACTTTAAACTTTCATATAGTAACATATAGTTTAATATCAAAGTCTTACTAATATTTATTACACATATAAAAGAAAGCAAACGTTTTGTCACATTCTCAATAAGCTCAGTAAACCGTTTCGTATTTTCTCCCAATAAAAGTTAACGGAATTTATCTTATGTTAAAATAATGTTATCTGAAGCTTCTCTGCAACTAAGCATCATACCTGAAATCCATCATAACGTTTATTCGTTATTATCTACTTTTGGTTTGATTTTGTTAAATTTCAGCTTCTGTTTTGAAATTTTATATTTGAAGAAAACAACAACTCCAGTACTGCACTTACAATTTTGGAAGATTTTTTCATAAATCATATATTAACTTGATTCGAATGTACAAAAGCAATTTCGTACACTAGAAAGGAGCATAGCCTATTGAATTTATCTCTTTATTTCAAAAGTTATTTCATTAACCACAGAAGTCTGAAATACGATCACGACTTCAGCGTGATTTGATATCGAAACTAAATGGATGGAGATAATTTTTTTAACACTTTTAATCTAATGCAGTCCTCATTCATGATCTCAAAAAATTAAATAACATTAAATAACGTCAAATAAGAATTTCTTACTATAGAAAAAGACATGTTTCTTAGGACAAGCTCGATATTTATGCTATCGATGTTGGGTGGATAAAAGGTAAATTCAGACGCTGCATGTTTCCTCACAGGTTGTACTTTTTTTTGCTGAGAATCTACAATTGCCAAAGACGTTTACAATGGTGCACTGCCATTCATTTGTAGACGAGTATAGATGATTAAATGAACCCCACGTGATGCTGGGAGCCAAAGAGCTAAATCGCTCTTTTAATTTCAAAACTTAATGCCATAAAATTATATATGCATGTACATCTGTGTATACAAAATGCATGTGTGTGTATATTTATGTAAGTGTGTGTGTGTGTGTGTGTGTGTGTGTGTGTGTGTGTGTGTGTGTGTGTGTGTGTGTGTGTGTGTGTGTGTGTGTGTGTGTAATGTGCATATATTTTTCAAATGTATCGACACTGAATGAGTTCATAGAAATGAACTCCTCGAAAGTTTCAGTGAATTTCCGCCTCTGCAATTATCTTCCACAATAATGCCAAAACGTGAATATAAAAGCAAATTTTCGAACTAGATTTGACGCATATGACAACGCATGAAATGATTAAATCACACTATGAAGTATCAAGTAACGAATAGTTGCCTCACAATGAATTTATAAGACATTTGGAGAAGAAACAAATATTTTGCAGGGATAGGGTTCCTATCTGAAGAAAGTAACGAATAATATGATAACGACTGATTTGTTTAAACAACAGTGCCATGTTTTCTGTGAAAAAGGTACATAAAAATTGCATATTCATTTTATTATGTTTTCAGGCGAGTTGTTAAATCAAAGAAGCCACATATAATTGATATGAACATTGTAAAACATGTAGCTGTTACGATGGTCCATTTTACATTTTGAGTTGATGTTACTAAGTGGCACTGTACTCTAATTCGAGTTATTATTCTTGTTGCTGCCTTGTTGATATACCTAGGATTACGGAACAATTACTTCTGTACCAAAACAAGTAGAGTACTTAGAATGCTACGAAATGAGACAACTCAGATGAGTACAAATTTGAGATATTTTGGCGAAAAACGCAACGGGCAGTGATAGTTTTAAAATAATAAATCCCCTTTTCTTTTCACAAAGAGAGGTTAAAGCTGGAATGAGTATTTCGACGTATTCACCCACCATCTATAACCAACACTTCTGGTGAGCTATTTTTTTTTTTAATTTTTACTTTTGTTGAAGAGTAAGAGTGACTAATTCCCATTTTGATGTTTTCCACGTTTTTATTAAGAGAACTTATTTCAAATAGAACTACTATATAAATTGGGTTTAATATGAAGGTACAAGAGATAGTCCAAGAATTTTGTGGAAATATTGAAACCTTACTAATATTTATGTTTCCATATCTAATATCAGAAACAGCGATTTTTCTTCTTGAATCGGATCTGAATATCGACATTTACTATATTTCTCATAGATCAGATGGTTATCTCAGAAAAAAACTTCCTGCAACAAGTTATGTCACTTCGAAGTGAAGTGAAAAAAATTATCTGAAAAAAAATTCGTGCTTTAGCTTCAAGATTTTCCGATTCTAAAAGGATGCTTCAGTAAGCTTATCTTTCCGATATTTTTTCTGAATTAAATTTTCTCTAAATAGCCGTGATCAAACAATTCTTGGTTTAATGGAGAAAATAAATGCGTTTAAAGTAAAGCTTAAATCGTGAAGAAAGAGAAGAATTCAAGGAAAATTGCATCTTTTTCAGTGTTCAATCTACCGAAAGAAGATTATGGTAACAATTTTAATGACGTACAGAATATTATCTTTAACCACCTTGCAAAATTGATAGCAGAATTCATTTACTATATTCCAAAAGAAAAACTGAATAATATCATTGTTTGGGAATTCTGTTTAATATTAACATTAGGCACAGACGTGGCTGTAATTTTGAAAAGCTTGCTTTCCAATCACGTAATTTCAAGTTCAATCCCACTGAAAAATAACTTGAGTGCCTTCTCCTAAAACTCCGAGCAGACTAAAGCCTTATCAGTGAATTTGGTAGAAGGAAACTGAAAGTAGGTTGTTTCATACACGCACACACGTGTGTGTGTGTGGGAGGGAGTTGTAAATATATGATGAAAAATTACAGCATCGACAACAGTGAGTGTTCAACAAGGATGTATTCTTTCTTGAATGTTGTTCAATATCTTTCAGAACATCATATAGGAAATACTCCGACCTCCCCCACTGTTTCCACTGGAGGATGGCTCGTTCCCATCATTCACTTTCCTGGTGGTTCAAATCCGTTAGAAAGCAGTGAAGCAGAACTGTAGGGGTTCAGCATGCATAATAGAGAACAGTCCAAAAAGAGCAAGATCCTGTTTAATAGTTACTACCAGAACACAACAACCAGCATCAGGCTGCAGAAAAGGAAAAGGGACTTGATAAAGTGGACACCTTCAAGTATATTCTGTGTACACAGAGCACAGAAGGAACGGCTGTGCCAGACATCAATCCGCAAATACACTGGCAGACAGCAAGAACTACTCCTTGAGCGGATAAAAATACTAAAGCTTCCCTAGTATGGTCATGTATCCCGCATACCTCTCTGTATAGGTTCAACCTTCTAAAACACACACGCACACACACACATGCGCACACACACGCACACACACGCACGCACACGCACAAATACGCACATACATATATACAGACACATTTATGATGCACTAATGTATGTATATGCATGTGTGTGTGTGTAAGTGTGCGTGCGTGTGTGTACCTGCATAGAAGCGATATCGTTCGTTTCTACACTTTTGTGTAAAGCAGGTATGCCCAGAGGAAAATATTTCCTTGCTTGGAAACTGATACAGTTGGCGACGGGAAGACACCTGGCAGTAAAAAGCTGCTTCCGTGAATTCCGTCAGACTCATGCAAACAGGGAAGAGTTAATGTTAAAACGTTGATGATGAGTAACAATTTTCGTGCGAACTTTGTCAACATGGATAGTAATAGATTTTTTACGTTCAAAAAGTTACGAGATGTATTGATTTCAATGGAAATATCGAATCTATCAGTGGATTTTTAGTAAATGTTAGGAGGCAACATACTGTTTCTCTTTTCTATAACATGTGTGAGTAAATAGAGAGTTAGAGCTGAACAAAAACAAATACCAAGTGAAAATAACGATCTCAATCAAAAGGTGATTTAAGATGACGGATATCGAAGAAGAAACCAGGACTGAACGAATTTTTTAGGCATGGCCAAAGTCAAGATTCTCATTGAATTACATAATTGTGTATATAGTTTCATATAAGTAAAGTGTTTAGGAACATTGCCGTAAATTGTGAGAATGGTTAATGTTACAGGACTTGAATAGAGAGTTAGGTTTACTGAGATATGAACCCGGTTACTTTCCAATTGATATTCTCGAATCGTGGTATAAAATAATCTTTATATAATATTCTAAAAATTCATAGCCTCTTTTCTCAATAGTGAAGGTAATTTAATGCAAGAACTGAATCTATTAAATGGTGCGTAATAGGCCATGCTACACTAATGTATACAAGACTCGCATCATATTCATGAGGCTTATCAATATCTATTTTCATAAAATAAATATTATCGAAAAATAAATTTAGTAAATAGCCATAATTGTAAAATTAATTGGCTATTTTCAGTTGCGGATTCAGGTTTCATGCAATAAATTTCATTCTCTATATATACTAGGTTGACGAAGAAAATCGGACGAAATCATCCGACTCGTTATTTATATATCTTTTGTATCTGTTTAGCTAAACTCTCTTTCTCTCTCTCTCTCTCTCTCTCTCTCTCTCTCTCTCTCTCTCTCTCTCCCTCTCGCTAAATATATCCACACGCATAATACACAGAGAAACTAGAGTGTGTATACATACAAACACACACATGCACATACACAGAGTCACGCGCACACACACACATACGAATGTGTGTGTATCTATGTTTGATGTTTATTGTATTATACATATTTAATTTTTTTTTAACGGAAAGGTTGAGATTTACTTCGAATTTTGGGTTATATAGCCTTCATCAGATTTCCAAAACTAAATATATTATTCAAATGAAAATTAAGCCATCCACGCACATATATATATATAAACATACATATGCATAGATATCGCATGTTATAACGATTAGCATAGCCACAATCCTCACCGCCACCACCGTCAACATCATTATCATGAATAATATAAATAATTATTATTATTATCATCATTAATAATAATAATAATAATAATAATAATAATAATAATAATAATAATAATAATAATAATAATAACAACAACAACAACAACAACAACAATAATAATAATAATAACAATAACAATAATAATAGCCGTTGTTGTTTTTGTTACTATTACTATTTCATTGCGCTGCTCAGCGCACCTCCATGTGCCTTGGGCTTTTGCAATCATATATTTTGGCTTTGCTGTTTCTATCGTATTGGAATTCCTTTATATAACGTGTGCGGTGTAATGTATATGTTATTGTAATGCTATGTTCAGTTCTTTTCTGCATATTTGTAAGTCCTGGAGTTTGTTAGTATTTACATTTATGCTTTTTTTTTTTTTATCAGCCATTGGATACCTTCTATTATAAGAATTGTTTCTCTTTTCAGACCCGACATTTGGATTTTCTATTTTCATATCTTTATATTTAGATAATTTCCCCATTTCTGTGAGGGATATATTATCGTCTGCTTTGAGCAGATTACACTACTTTTTTCCGGTGGTCTTTGATAATATTTTTTCGATTAGCTTTGATCTCACTGTCATTAATATGTTTATTCCAAAGTTTAACATCTTCGTCTTTCTAAGATCTTACTTAATGTAGGCCTATACGACCTGCTTTCTGTTATTAATTCATAATGCTGGCATAATTTCTTGCCTCAAATTTGTCATTCATACTTGTAGATATTTTTTTACTAAGTCTGAACAGCTAAAGACAATGTTGTTAATTGTTCCTTCTTTCATAGCCCTATATTCTGTGGCCACATTATTTTCCTTCATTGAATTTAATTTTCGTGGCTATTAAATGAGAATATGTTCATATTATGTTATAGTCAAGAGACCTTCTCTCTCAGCCAGTGTTGTAATTTTTCAGTATCTATAAAAACCTATTAAAACTAGTCAGAGTAAGATTATATCATTTACTTGAAAATAATGAAAAACTAATACAGATAGTTATAAAATACAAACAAAACAAAAATGAATTGCTTTCTGTCTTCCAGAAAATAAACTGCTTTTTGTCTTCCAGAATGCCAATAAAAAACTGGCCGAAGTGACAGTTATTTATGTGAAATGTAGGATTGGCAACAGAAATGTAGAAAAGGTTAAACCTCGGCTAAAACTGAGAATATAGGATGCTATCATTAAACGGTATTAAAGAAAGACTTATAGTTGTATATGGATATTAAAGGTGGAATTATAGTTGCAAAATCTGGTCCTGAATTTTTTTAAAGTTAGGAAATTTGCTAGCATTTATGGAGACTAGCAATAAATTTAGTTCCGGATTAGTTAGCTTCCAAATTTCACGTGAATTATCGTCGTTTCCTTTTCGGGGTAAAATGTAAAGTAGTTATGTAGAATGGAAGCATAGTCCTATCGTGCCCATTTATACTTTTTCCCTTTTCACTGCAAGATGTACAGATCAACAACCGATTCTTTGTTTAGACTGATGTCATTTTAATCTGGCATCGGTTTATTTGATTAAATTTACCACACCCCATTTTTCACACCTTTTATGCTCCAAAACTAAAGTATGTCCCCCATTTTTGTTCACTTCAGGATGAATTATACTGTTTTTGTTAGCATGCTTTATTCATATTCTTATGTAGTCGCGGTGGGGAGAGGAATCGTACGAAGTTGATAAGAACCGTGCTCCGACAAGTTGTTTACACAAGATATGAGATTACAAAATATTATGAAGAACTGTAATACATGAATTAATATGTGGTAATGATCAATACATTTTCCTAGTATTACTTAACGCAGTTATCCATCAATATTTTCGTCAATTTTTTACAAATTTGGTTTGTTTATTATAATTGTTATTAATGGCTATCCGCAGAGAAGTCATGTATCATTCGCGCACCGCAAACTTTGGAGAAAATCGATAGTATACATCCGACTATGGTAATATCATTTTTATTTGCAATGCTCTTAGGCTGACAGGCAGTCGAAAAAGTGACTCGATTTTTTTCTTGTTTTGTTCAAATATTGGCTTCTGAAATGTTTGCTTCGAAAATTGTGATTTAAAATTGTTAAAAATTAATACAGTGCCTACTTTGCTAGCAGTGGAAGGCACAGAGGTGGTAAGAGAATTGAAAAGCTCCAGAAACAGCAAAATAAAACTCATCACTTTTACTGTCATCACTAACATAACGTTCTTGACGCTATGAATAGCGACATCATTACCAACTTCACCAAAGTCGCAACGAAACCACAAGGGAGAACTACTTGACATTTCAATACCTGTTATAAGAAGCTAAAAAAAAGCAACAAAAATAAACAATAACAATGACGTCTGTTACTAAAATAGCAGAAGATTTTGCCAGACTTATTATGAGTGACCAAATCCAGTTGAGTGAGTTTGTCGAAGTAACTGTCCATTATATAGGAAACAGAAAAATCGTTATCTGCCTGACATCGATATCCTCACATGTAGATATAACTGTGACGCTAACATTTCGTCGTCGTCCAATGTAATGAAGTATAAACCAAAACCGCTTGAAGATTATCATGCGCATCTGCAAACGCTCGAATGAAAATACCTAAAGCTAGAAACTGGATATGTTTGATGTATTAATCCAACTTCATCAAGAGTCGAAACACTGCAGATGACAGAGCCTGCAAGATTTTCCCCTTCCCCAATGCAAGTCGAATTTCTTAGTCACTTTTTAAAAGAACACCTGCTAAATTTGCAGAACACCCTTTCTTTGAATCATGCTGGTTCTGTAAGCTGTAGTCTTGAAGAGACATACTCCACATTTGCCACTTTTATCATTCAACTCTATATTGCACAGAATACGTTCATCCCCTCTTTCCCTCTATAGGTTTATATCTTGAAATTTCGGGACATCTTAAGACATGATCCAGTTTTAGCATGGGCAACATCTCTAACCTGCCAGCTATCATCCTGTAATTTGAGGAAAACGTTTTCGTTATACATCAATAACAAAGCAGTTGGCTGCATTTACTACGAAAACAGCCTGATAAAGAATTCCATTCGACTCAAATCATATGCAAAGGGCTGTGTTCGTAACAGATACCTCTGAACAATCATCTATCAACTTGCGTGTACTCCAGGGTTCCGTTTTCCACCAGAAAACCAACATCCTATGCAGCAACGACCTAGTTTCTGTAACTTCCAGCAAGACCTACATATAGGTCTCAATAATATGCAAAACAAAAACAAAAAAAAACAAAAAAAAAAACAAAGAGGAAGTTACATGCGAAGCTTTAATAGATATACATTTAGCCTAACTGTTCAATCTGATCCCTTAGTTTAACTATTGGATTCTCTTTGCTGAACGAACTGAATAACGGTTCACTTATTTTTACTCAGTCATTACTGACATATAAGCAATACATTTTTCATATTTGTCTGAATGTACATTTGTTGGCAACCCGTATTACGTGTAGGTGAAACTTCGAAGTCACTTTTACAACTTTCGTTATGAAAATAAACATCTATATACTACTATATATATTCAGTTATTCTTCAGGTACTTGACTGTCTTTTTGCATAAATCTACATAAAACACACACAATATACATGCATGCGCATATACGCATGCGACTATTTGTGTGTGTGTGTGTGTATGTGTGTGCGCGCGCGCGTGTGTATGTGTGTTTGTGTGTTACAGAAGGACAATATATTTTTGTGAGGTAGGAATGAATAAGATAGAGAAAGAATATGAACGGATGAGATAAATAGCTTGATAGGTAAATAGCTAGCTAGTTGATAAAGTGGTAAACACGCTGTATAACGACATTTGAAATGATAACATGACACGTGTTTGTAGGCGTTGTCTGCTGAATAAGATAAAATGAAAAGACACTGTTTTTGTTAATTACCAAAAGAATGAATAAAACATGAAAGGAGAGGAGAGATGGGAAATGGGAATTACATGTCGAAATTCCTGAGCTGATTTATTGTTGATTTATTGATAATTTTAATTTTCTACTCTATCAACCTATCTATCACTCTTCTGAATACCACACGAGATTTTAATCAGTCCAGTTTGCAATGGTCCACAAATTTCATGTTCCTATCAGCATACACTTTCCCAGTTCAGCTTTCAATATGAATACTTTATTCCTAATGAGACGGTTGCGTAGTCGTATTGACCGTTGAAAATTGCATTAGAAATACGCGCGATGAGTCGGAAATTGTACCCAGGGAATTATGTGTGTGTGTGTGTGTGTGTGTGTGTGTATGTGCACGTGCATGTGTATCTATGTGTGGTGCGTATTGTTTGCATGTATTTGTGCAACAAAATGACACAGTCGTGCATAACATGTTGATCTTGTATGTCGTCGTTGCCGCTTGTTTTTTTTTGTTTTTTGTTTTTTTTTGTCTTCTTCTTTAGTCCTGTCTCGGATAAGCATAACGACTTGCCTATCAGCAAATCTTTGCAGCGCCACTGTTTCGAGGTGAAAGAAAGTGAATTTCAACAATATGTTATCTCTAGCTGAACGTTGTGAGCCAGTATCAGCATGGTAAGAACATCCACTTACGGATAACTATACCTTGAAGAAAGCCTATCTATTTGTGTGTGTTTGTGGGCGTGTGTGTGTGTGTGTGTGCGTGCGTGCGTGCGTGTGTGTGTGTATGTGTGTGCATGTGCGTATGTGCATACATATACACATACACAGACACACTAACACAGACATAAATCTATCGAAAGATTTGTTGATATATATTCGCAATTATTATTATTATTATTATTATTATTATTATTATTATTATTATTATTATTATTATTATTACATCGTGTGACTTGTACAGGAAGTATTGATACATATAGATTCAGAATAGCTTATATCACCTTAGTTGATATTGCGCTGCTTACTCTATTAAGCGGTTGATGGACAGAGAACATCATTGGAATTCCTTTTCAGTATCCTGTTAACCAACGACAAGGCGGAGTGCCATTGATTTCATTGCCACGACCACTGAAATGCATACTACTTGATGAATAAACACATGCATCTCACTGTGCATTTTATGCTAATAGATACAGAGTGACTAAACATCCAAAAATCAGGGATAAAATTATATCTTATATACATGCAAAATACACCAGGGATTACGAATATTGATATTGAAATAAATATCAATTATAACTTACCAGGTATCGACTCACTATAAAGTCAGGTCATATCCGCGACTCATGTATATTTTTCTCATGGGCCCTCACTACGACGAACGTATACACCAATATGTTGAGATTAAGGTTCCGCCTCCTAGACACGCACGATACTTAAGCGAAGAACGCAGCAGCACGTGTAATCGGAAAATAATAATCTCTCCCTCTTATTCTATGCATTCCGCATACCGGCATGACCCAAGTAACTATGAAAGTGGCGATTTTTCAAAGCTACAGATGCGCGTGACATAATTGTCGCTATAACGAAGGGGAGAAAAGCTATGTGAAAAACCGTTACGATTTTGTTACTAGGAGTGCCGCTCTCGCTAAATGTTTGAAGCGTGAGCCAGCAACAAGGAAAAGAACGAAAGAAAAACGTAAAATGATGCGCAGTACAGAAGTTGGTTGGCACAGACTTGACTGTGAAGTTCTAGGACCGATACATACATCAAGCCCTACAAAGTGGTACTTCAGCGTGGCTGTTGTTCAATGAATGGAACAAGTAAAAGAATATAGAGAGACTATTGATTATTGCAGGTTCCAAATAAGGACATCGTCCACCCAGGTACATTTACATAGATATGTAAATACACATACACAAAGACCCACCACACGCGCACGCATATATGCGTGTGTGTATATATATGTATATATATATGTGTATATATGTATATATGTATATATATATATATATATATATATATATATATATATATATATATATATATATATATATCGAAACAAAAAGGGATTAATAAGGGAATAATAACCTGTGCGAAATATATCGTTAGTTCTCGGTAGATAAAGATGCACCAGGTTAACAAATGTACCCTGTGATCGATGTATTCCGAACTGGATCCAAGTATTCCGAACTGAAACGATGTCACCAGTCAAATTTGTAAATCAGCAGTTCAGTTACCAAGTTAAATTGGTACGTTGCTACAGAGTGATATAGAAAATGCACATAGATAATGGACTTCATACATTTATTGAAGGCTTACAAACGTCTTGGTCACGAATTAGAGGGATTTAGTTCCACAGTTCAATCACATTAATCGGTCGATCCATTGTCAGACTGGTGAAAATATAGAGTACAATCAATCTCCTTTGTCCTCCTCAGAGTCACAATGAACTGACTATCAAAAGAAAGGAATTTGATCAAGATATTATTATTGTAAAACTAGGCCATCAATTTTAAGCAAGTATCTGACCAGTACTACACAGGCAAAACAGGCCTTCAGCATAGCCCGGACAGTTAATTGCAGTTCACAACTAAAGTTTGAACTGCTTGTAGAAGGAAAGTAGTTAAAAGTTATACAAGAAAACAAACTGACAGATTAAAGACTCGCCAGTTATTTAAACAGAAAGAACAAATAACTATTCACTATATTTTAAGGTAATCAGCTTTCAGTAAATGATAAAGGTAGTAAAACTAATAACTAAAGATCATAAAGAAATAATAAATTGATATTATGTAATATTATAT
>NC_068981.1:39747913-39748660 GCF_001194135.2 Octopus bimaculoides
AGGTGTGTGTACGTGAGAGTGTGCGTATATCTCTTTGTCTGAGTATGTATGTGTTGTTTTGATCGTCCTTGTGGTGTGTGTGTGTGTGAGAGCAACCGTAGGTATGTGTGAGGGTGTGTACGTATGTGTGCGTATGTGTGTGACACACACATACGCACACATAACACACATACGCACACACACATACGCACACACACATACGCACACACACACACACACATATATATATATATATATATATATATATATATATATATAGTAGCAATATGTATAATTGTTGTTGATGAGTAATAAAATACACAACTGAAATCGATTTAATGAATCTGTGAAGGAGTTATATATCAACGTCTTTAGAACAAGCCAAATAAGTTTACTCATAAATTGGCCTAGTATTTTAAAAATACCGTGTACCTTCAGATTTACTGGCAGTTAGATTTAGGAATGACAGAATTGTTTATAAAATCCTGTATGTGTCCGCCTTGGTTTCGAGCCAACCAAACAGCAAAGTAAATTCAATATCATGGTTCATTGATGGGATCAAGAAAATAAGTTCATGCCATAACAAAGCAGCTTCGATGATTACAAAGTAATGAATTGTTCCCAAAACAGGAAATACGACAGTGAAGTGGAAAGTAAACTAGGAACAATAATTGAAGGATGGGAAATTTTCGGTCAGACAACTGAATGAAGTTGCATGCATCGGGAAACAAAGCCTCTCTCTCTCTCTCTCTCCCTCTCTCTCTCTCT
>NC_068981.1:39749050-39756550 GCF_001194135.2 Octopus bimaculoides
TGTGTGTGTGTGTGTGTGTGTGTGTGTGTGTGTGTGTGTGTGTGTGTGTGTGTGTGTGTGTCTGTTTGTTTGTGTTTGTGTATCATATATAGGTATGTGTGATGCGTTTGTATGTGTATACATTTAATATGTGTGTTCCTTTATCGTTTCACATGTGAAACTAACACCTTGGAGAAAACTTGTCTCATTTGCTGTTATGTTGTTGTCGTCGTCGTCGTTGTTGTTGTTCTTGTTGCTGTTGTTGCTCATTCATCATATAAATGATGAATGAGCTCCTTTCTGTTTGCTCAAGTTACCCCAGAGTCAAACGGAGATCGTAACAACTTCGACTCAAGACACCCGTTAATTGTAAGATAAACTATGTCCGAAGTTCCCTTCTATTCCTGTTTGGCGAGATCCCGTTGGAATTATGCTCGGCTGCTTCTTTTATTGTCTTCAATGATACAGTTCTCGTTTTCCCAGAAACTGAGGGCCGTCTTGAGATCATAGTTAGACAAACAGATTTGCTCACAGACTCCATTACACTCACATCTACGGCGAGATCTTTTTTATCTTTTATCTTTCATCAGGCGAAGTATCTAGGTAGATGCAGGTATGTACATACTTGTACGTATATATGCATATACGCATTTATTATTTGTTGTATCTGTCTATCCACATTGATATAGACATCAACGAAAGAGAAAAAGAGGGATCGCCAGATATATCGTTAGAAATTTAAATAAAAGTGAAAAGAAGCTTAGTTAGTAAAATAGCTCTAGAAATTATTCTTTTAGGAACACCAGCCCAAGGGTTGTGGTTATGCTGAGGCATCACTAATATCTAGATTACTTGTTTGGATGGCCATGAGTGGAAAGCCAGTCATAGGCAAACTGCGGTCTGTCTGACTTTCTGATGGTAGGCCTAACGAAAACCTATCTTGAATTTGCTTTAAAGATACATCTCACTTGATGATGTACCATGTTGCATTCTGTCTGTTTCTCAAAACGGGGCGCCCATGCCTAGTCTACATGATCAGACGTTAACGTAGCGCTAAACCAAAACATATTCTGCTCTTTGTTTAATCAGTCTGCCTATCCACGCACAACAGTAAACTTCGATATTCTTTGATATGTTTTGACGTATTCTTTACTGTAGCGAAATTGGACATAGCATTAAGTTTCAGCTAAATCAACACATTTGTCGATTGTTAATTATATCGAATTGTTTATAATTCTAACCTCCTGCTGTAGACTCGACCTTTAAATTCAATAGCTGAGTTTTATTTTCCTTCATACGACGCCAACGTAACTTAGGTATCGCGACTTAAAATTAAAGTAAATGTCACTAGTTCTTAACTTGGCCTTCAAATAACAACACATACCGACAGTCGCTGTTTCTATCAAAATCACTCTAGCTACAGAACTCACTTTCAATGCAAAATTCTTACACACACACACACACACACACACACACACACACACACACACACACACGTGCACGCAAGCACAGGCGTTCTCACTCTTTCACTCTCTCTCACTCACTTACTCTCTCTCTCTCACACACATACACAAACTTTCTCTCTCACACATACAATCTCGCTCTTACACACACACGCTCTCTTTCACACACACACGCTCTCTTTCAAACACACACACACACACACAATCTCTCTCTCTCTCTCTCTCTCTCTCTCTCTCTCTCTCTCTCTCTCTCTCTCTCTCTCTCTCTCTCTCTCTCTCTCTCTCTCTCTCTCAGTCTCTAAAGTTTCTTCTTAAGAAGAAAAACATTTTTTCTGTATAGGTCAGATAGAAATACGTTTCAGCTAAGTTTCACTAGTTAATAATTTTTCCAATTTAAATACAATACGTGTTTATCATGTCAAGTCAGAAAGGCTTATACTTTATGTGTTGGGGATGCGACTGTTTTACTCACATGTTTTTCTGCAATATTCGGTTCTTTACAGAAATCAAGTTGGTTTACGAAGTATCAAAAAGCTCGCCGTTTCAAATCATCTTAATGTTACTTCTTCTTCCAAAGCTCTCTACTCACCAGATGAATTATTACTTCTCATTGCTTAAGGAAATTGTTAAAGGCAAATCGGCAGATAAACATTTTTTTTTCTATAATAATTCTGTTCATGTATTTGACTGTTATTTGTGCACGGAATCAGCTTTGAATCGTGAAACATTTATGGCAAAGCATCCTCATGCCATGTCTATTAACTGTACTGGCAACATTAACCTTATGAAATACTCGTCACTCAATAATCTCGGAGGAACTATAATTAACCTCTATCTGATTTGACTTACAACGTGTTGGCCAACAGCTCTTTGATGTAAAATATCTCAAACCATTTTAAATAAAGAATTCTCAGTGAATAGTGTCAAAATTTTTAACATATTCGAAAGTTAATTGTTTCAGAAATCTGCAACAAAATGAACTTAGCTCTCAATAACTTTTCATCGTATTGTATGTTGTTTGTAACAATACCTAGAATGTTTCCATCAACGAACAGGAAAGCATCATTATAGAACAACGATAGACCATCACATAGCCTGTAACCAGAGCAACACACATATGCACAATCGATCGCATTTAGACGCATGGACATACATACAACTAAATACGAGGATGCCCAAATCTTTATACAAAACAATGTTTGATTACTCACATACACATATATGCATAAAGATACATACTCGTACTGATCTACACACGCACACAAACACATATAGATACATACATAAGCATGCACGCATGCATACACACACATACATGCATACATACATACATACATACACACATACATAGATGGACTTAGTACCTAGGCGCAGACGAAAATGTATCATATGAAGGCACTGTGAATAAAGATAGAGTGACCCGAGAATATTACATCAGACTTAGGAAAATATGGCAGTCGGAACAACACAACAGTATGCATTTTCTGTACCAGTGCTGATCCCAACATTTGGGATACTTGATTGGACTGTAGTGGAAATCCACTCCATATATATCAAAACCCGCGAAATCCTTACAACAACTGGGAACTTACACAGAAACAATGATGTTGACAGGCTCTACCTAAAAAGAAATGAAGGCGGCAGGGGCCTGAGATCAGTGTAGACGGCATTCGAATGCCGTATGGTATCACTCAGGCATTCAGTGATAAACAACAATAACAAAAATAAATATATAAATGGTGTACTGAAAATGAAGTGAGCAACATTGTACGAATTGACAGTGAACTGCTCAAGAAACACTCACTCCCTGATGATCTCCTATACAGCCCCAAAACAGCTGGGCTCTCTTACCTCAGAGAAGTCCTGGATGGAAAGCACTTAGCATACAAAAGAAAAAGACTATGCATGGGTATATTGTCCGGAAGCTTGAAGAAGACAGTAAAATTGATACGAAGCGAGGCTCTCCTGGAAACAAGACAACTACATCAAATCACACTTTGAAGGCTATGCGTTTGCAATCCAGAAACAGAAGATTGCCACAAAGTACCTGATGAACAAGAGAGACAGTGACGCTCTTGTAATCCCAAGATGCAACTACATGAGTAGGCTATGTCATGTTTCTTTGGAAGACATCACAAATGTGATTAGTAACTGTCCTAAAATGTTGTCACGGTACTACCTCCTTATGCGGCACGATGTTGTTGCTAAAACAATTTACAATGTTATCTGCAAAAAAGACTGTCTTGAAATAAACTTAGAAAATCCCTCTGTTATGAAATACATTCATAAACACAACTCAAGGAATACTGGTGGAATATTCCCATCAAAACTTCTGTCAAATGTAAACATAACGGGCCGGATATTGTTGTTTGGGACAAAGGAAAAGAGGTATGTACCATCATAGAGATCAGCTGACCTTCATATATAAATATCTCTTTGAAAATCAAAGAAAAAGTGGGTATCTATGGACAGCTGCTTCAAAACCTCCAGCTTCTATATCCAGACTATGAATTCATATTCATACCAATAATAATTGAAGTACTAGGTTTTGTTAGTAAATGCTTAAAAGACAATTTGAATAAACTGGGATTTTCAGAAAGAGAAATCGAGCGGCTGATTCGTACATTACAAGTGCAATCTGTGATTGGAAGAGTAAAAATATGCAAGACTTTTCTCAAGTTCCAAATGTGAATTTGTCTGTGTTAACTACATCCTAAAGATGGAGCCTTGTATCTTTGTTGGAAACCGGTTCCCTCTTCAGTGGAAGATTTATAATAATTAAATAATAGAAGACACATTCATACATACTGGAGGCTTTGATACAAATACACCTTTCACAAAACATAGATGCCATAACTGCACTTTAAATTACATGCATTAAGGAAACTCCAAGCTGTGTTGCATGAAGAAGTTGGCCATATGGAATTTGTCCGGTCCAATATTGAACTTCAAACGCGTACTGATAGCTTTTTGTATGTGTAGGCTTAAAGATTTATAGAAAAAAAAAACATCAAAAAAAACGAAGGACGATATTTATTCCCGAGCTGGCAGTCTCACCAGAACACCACAAAATACTTAGCGGCTTTTTCGTCCGTCTTTACGTTCTGAGCTTAAATTCCAACAAGGTCGACTTGGTCTATCAAATAAGGATCAGTTAATCACTGGAGTAGATGTCATCGACTTGTGCCTCTCCCAAAACTTTAAGCCTATGCTTATAAAAGAAAGGATATTTTCCCGTTATTTCTTAGTAATTCCTACTTAAATTCTTTTTACTCCTATGCACGAAATTATATAAAGTCGTACTATTTTAGTTTTATATTCGCATACCAATATACTTTGTAAATACAGCCAGTGGTATAAATTTGTGAGCATTCATGTATTTCGATTCCAGTTTTCTGTAATTTTGAATTTTGTATTTTTGTATTTTTTTTATTTTTCGATATTTGCATTTTTGTATTTTGTAAATTTGTATATCTCGTCTTCATGCACTGGTGCACATCCTCATGCAATTTATATATCCATGAATAGAGATATACATTTGCATACATTTGTATAAATTTGCATGCATGTTTACGTGCCTGCATGTGATTTTACAAGCACATCATCAGGAAATATGGTCAGATATAAAGCATGCTCGTACGCATGCCTATGTATGTGTGTACGGATATGTGTGTGATTATATGCAGAGATTGTTTAGATGAGCATGAATGAATATATGTAGGCATACATATATAACAGACATATATTTAACACACACACACGTATATATATATATATATATATATATATATATATATATATGCATATACATACATGCATATATATATGTATGTGTGTGTCCGTATTTCTGTGTGTATGTATGCGTGTGTGTATGTATCATAATTAGGCATATATATAAATATGTGGATGCGTGTGTACGCACAAGCACAATTGCGCAAACATGGCTTTGCATGCTGTGTGCAACTCTGTATTAAGTTGCGCGTGAGTGTATATGTGTGCGAAGTTATTTCTGCACCAGAACGCGCATACCTACCGAATATGAACATACACCACGTGAAATTCCCAACAGTTGACATATATCTGATATGCTTCGACTCTCGTTATAAATTTTTTTAGCTTAGATAACAGACAATACACAATATAAGCTATGTATTTATTCACAATGAAAAACAGTCATACCACATATCCAGAATTAAAACTATTGTATCACAGATTCTTTAAACATCTTTCATTCACTTATCACTAGTTTTCATATATTTGCACATAGATAAATTCACCCCATGGCCCTTCAAGTCCTTCGTAGAATTGTTCATATGAATTTGTAAAAAATATATTTATTCAAAAGTTCACCCTAAACAGATTTGTTCTATAGACTTGTTCTTATACATTTTTATACATTGTTATAGGTATATATAACTTAATATAGTTAGGTACGGTTAAATAAATATTATTCAAATCTACCCAACTGTAATGGATACGTTCATTCGCTTAAATACGTTTCCGCATCAATGTCCCATCAACAACTATTGTACACACATAAACACATAAGCACACACATATAAAATTATAAGTGTAAATATGTGTGTGTGTGTGTGTGTGTGTGTGTGTGTGTGTGTATGTGTGTGTGTGTGTGTATGTATATGTGTATGTATGTATGTATGTATGTATGTATACGTGTGTATATCGCTTACGTAAATACAGATATGAAAGTCATAACAATGTAATACTCAATGCAAGGGGGAGAACGTTAATCGTGATTATAACAGATGGCATACTATGTGAAATTTGAATCAGATGTGTGGCGCCAGCTCTTGTATAAGTGTGCGTTTGTGTGTGAGTGTGTGTGTATGTATGAGTGTATACACATATTTAAAAATAACTATATACATATTTACACACACACATATATATATATATATTTATACATATATATACAGGGTCTTGCAGATAAAGTGAGAGCAATTTTAAGCAGTTAACTTGGTGGGTTTAATATCTCATCTTTTGGCAAAACCTTGCTTGGTTGAAAATCTTATCCTCCGCTTTATTTTTTAGGTAAGTTGCGAACTGATTCGACAACAGAAAGTCATGGAACAGCACAAGACTCGAAGTGGTTCCAAGTGCAATCCAAAGTTTCTCGCTAGCCTCAAACGCTTGATTGGAGCCAACCCATCCGCATCCATGACAAATCGTGCAAAGAAACACAATGTGTCCATTTCCATGGTGTCAAGAGCTGTGAACAGGAATCTTGGTCTGACTAGCTCTGTTCGATGCCGCCGTCTCCTCCTAACAGCCAAGGCCAAAGCAATCAGAGCCGTGAGATGTCCAAAGCTTCTGTCATTCATCAAGCATCAAGGTGCAAGAAGTTCGCTGTGGGCGCTGAGGTGAATTGCAGAAATTCTCGAATGATTGCATACAACTCTTCTAACGTCGCCTCTGTGTTTGAGACTAAGAATCCTCCCTCTATGATGCCATTTGGAGCCGTGGCGAGTGAGGGAAGTGTCATGGGTCCACACCTCATTGAATCTGCCTTGAAGATTGGCACAAAGGAGTATCTGAACATCCTGAAGGATTCTCTGTTACTTTGGATGGAGAAGAAGTTTGGTCTAGACAGACAATGCGGTGCTTATCCAGGATTCTGATCCATGCCATCAGTCAGAGGCAACACAGACCTTCTTTGGTGAGAGGGTGTCATTTTTTGTTAGGGCCAACATCTGGTCCAGTAATAGCCCGAATCTCGACCTTCTCGATTATTTTTTATGGTGCGTACTTCAAGCAAGGACCAATGTTTCACCACATCCGGTGTCAACAGTTTGAGGACCTGTATCGTACGTGCGACACGCAACATCAAAAAGGTGGAGGTTGCGGTAGTTGCCAAAAAGTTTCGTTCTCGTTTGGAGGTATTTCTGCCCAAAAGGGCGGCCATATTGCGTGATAGATGTTTTTTGTTGTAATAAATGTTATATTAAAATTATATCTGCCTGCTACCCTAATTTTAGTATTTATAAAAATTGTCTCAGTCGATCTGCAACACCCTGTACATATGCTTACACATATACAC
>NC_068981.1:39760797-39763532 GCF_001194135.2 Octopus bimaculoides
TTCAATAGATTCTCCAATAATTTCATTTATATTCATGGAATAGTCTACTACTCTTATTGTTTAGGCCCAAACATGTATGTGTGTGTGTGTATTTTATAAATATCCATTGGAAATAATCCGTTCACCGAAAATCTCTTCAAGTCGCGCGTTTTCGTCCTGTGCATCACCATGGCGCTACTTCAAGAGGTTTTCGTTGAACGGATTATTTCCAAGGGACTTTGGCCACCAAGATCACCTGATTTAACACCTCCAGACATTTTTTCTGGGGAGTAAGTAAAGGACCAGCGTACAAGAATCACCCGAAAGCCATTAAATACTTACTGCGGAGAGACTTTGTGAATACCCTGTATTATATTTCTTTCAATAGATTCTCCAATAATTTCATTTATATTCATGGAATAGTCTACTACTCTTATTGTTTAGGCCCAAGTCATCCCTGTTCATTTTTTCTTAAAATATTTCAATGCTTCCTGTCATTGGATTGCGGCAATAATGGAGGAGTCAATTCAATGGATTATCATCGATTATATCGACCCATTACTTATTTCAATCCGATACTTGTTTTCTTTTCTGATAGACCACCAACTGTACACTCAATAAACAAAGTGAAAAACGAACAAAGAACTAGACATGCACACATAAGCAAGTGTGTCTTGCTTGTGTCTTCTTTCTATGCAGTTGTGTTTGCTTATGACTTCCTTTTATACAAGCATGTCTTGCTTGTTTCTTCTATACATGGAAGTGTGTCTGGCTTGTGTCTTCCTTATATGCAAATGTGACTTGTTTATGCCTTCTTTATAGATGCAAGTGTTTCTTGCATGTGTCTTCTGTATATGCAGGTGTGTCTCGCTTGTGTCTTCTTTATATACAAGTGTGTCTTTCTGGTGTTTTCTTTTTAGGCAACAATGTGTTCCTCCCGTCTTTTTCACATGGAAGTGTATCTTGCTTGTTCCTTGCTTCGGTCTTCTTTATTTGTAAGTGTATCTTCCTTGTATTCTCTTTCTATGCAAGGGGGTCTTGCTTCTGTTTCTTTATTTGCAAGGGTATCGTACTTGTGTCGTTTTTATATGCATTTTTTTTATCTTGTTAGTGATTTCTTTATAGGCAAGTGTTACTTGCTTGCGTGTTGTTTATATTCAAGTGTGTCATGCTTATGTCTTCTTCATATCCGTCTATTCATTGCTTGTGTCTTCTTTATATACAAGTATCTCTTGCTTATGTCTCCTTTAGATGCAAGTGTGTCTTGCCTGTGTCTGCGCTATATACAAGCGCGTTTTGCTTGTGTCTTCTTTCTATGCAAGAGAGCCTTGCTTGAGTCTTCTTTATATACCAAACGTGTTTTCATTACATCCTCTTTATATGCAAGTGTGTCTTGCTTGTATCTTCTTTAAATGCGAGCGTTTCTTGTTTGCGTCAACTTTGCATGCAAATGGGTCTTGCTTGCGCCCTCTTTAGATGGAAGTGTCCCTTGCTTCTATTTATCTGTAAGAGTATCTTGGTTGTGTCTTTTATATATGCAATTGTGTCTTGCTTGTATCTTCTTTATATGTAAGTGTTTCGTCCTTGAATCTTCTTTATATGCAAGTATGTTTTGCTTGTTTAAATATGTATGTGAATCTTGCTTACGTCTTCTTTCTAAGCCAACATGTCTTGCTTTTGTTTTCCTTATATGCAAGTGTCTTGTTTGTGTTTTCTGTATATGCAAGTGTGTTTTGCTTGTGTCCTCTTGATATGCAAGTGTTAACTTGTGATTTGAAGCAAATTTGGCAGTTATTTCTATCAAGTTAATTGAACACGTAAAGGCTCCCTCGATGGCTCACCATATGTGTATATATTATGTAGCTTTCCGACTAAATACAAAATTATATAATTTTATCTATAAAACTATTGTGAATTACGGATACAACATAGCAATATCGATATTAGGCAAAACGTGAAAACAGTAGCACATGATGAATACTTGAAAGACATATTCTGTAAAAGAACGCACATTCTTCGAATATTAGAAAGCCTTGCCTAAAAGTCATTAGAATTCTTCGGTAATATATGTCTGAATTCTTGACGTAAACCTCATCAAGTTGGTCTCCTGTGTCCTAGGTTATATAGCTCCAGAAGGCTGATTAATCAGAATAGTGTACTCACTTTGAATATATTTATAAATCGACTTAGAATAAACTAAAGCAGACAGACATTGAAAGGCCATTAAAGCAAATCACCGACAACATAACAAATATAAAAACAAACAAGTAGTGTAATGTATTGATCTTGGTCAAACAGTGTTAACATCAAATATCAATAGGAACAAAATTATGTGGGAAAGTAAAACGCACGAAATGATACTCTAGCCCTCTTAGAACTTCAAACGTAAACATTTTGAACCTTAAATAGAAGAATAAATATCCAATATAACAGTCCGACCAAAGCTGTATATATATATATATATATATATATATATATATATATATACGCACACATATACATATCATTATACGATGTAGAAGCGAAAATCAATAGTTAAAACAATAAGTAATAAGTACCTAATAAAGGATTTAGAGTAATTGCGAGGTAAATAAAAAAATACAAAGGATAATGCTGAATACATTCAAAATCACTTTTTCGCTATTCATTCATCATGCGAAGTCTTAGTTTCACCATTTCCTTGAAATAGAAAAGTGACATTTTAATAAACTGTATACTCGAATATACTTTTGTGTATGAGTATATATACATATATA
>NC_068981.1:39763542-39764517 GCF_001194135.2 Octopus bimaculoides
TATATAAACAAATAGTAAATGAGTATATGCATATATATGTACAGGCATGTGCATACCGACATCCACCTGTATATATAGGTGCATATCTGGGTACAGGACATTGCAAACAAAACGTAGACGAGAAAACACACAAGCCACATAGAGAACATTCTTCTTCATCAGCTACCCCCGTTTTAACACCGGCGTTTCGAAGAGCTGGGCAGGACGCATCGCTAAAACGGCTCTTCTCATGGACCGCAAATTAAATTTGTATACACAAATTAAACCTTGCCATGGAGGAATGTAGTGGCGGACAAAAAACAAAACAGGAAAACAAACAGAAACGGCTTTACGGCCAGACGGGAAAAATTATGTGTATGAACGCTGTGTGTGTATGTGCGTGTGTGTATTTGTGTGTTTGTGTGTGTGTATGTGTGTATGTAAGATTTTCACTCTGTTTCGACAATTAGTATTCATTTGTTAAATCAATTGAATCACTTATGCATTGAATTAGCGTGTAAATAGCTGAGTATTCCAAAGACACCTGTAAACTTAATGTAATTCTTCTGAACAGCAACAGTGAGAGAGCTTGTTAAAAAAAAGACTGTATATTTGAATCATTATCCATCCTATGGGGCTCTACATAATTTCCGTCAACCCAATGTTACTCACAACATATGGATGAACACGGACAACATAAAAAATTACACTTGCCTAAGCTACGATGTAGTTGGATCTTACTCAGAAACTTATAGTTGCAAAGCGAACGTCTTGACCATCCGACGATACTGAGTGTATAGGATAGTGTACGCACACATACACATACACACACACACACACACATACACAATCATAAACACACACACACACGTACACATATTCACTCAAAACATAAATACAGACATACTAACATATACGTACAAACGCCTGTACAAAATATTGTATATACACATTGCATTAAACATGTAAGCAGATATATATATATATATATATATA
>NC_068981.1:39765386-39768330 GCF_001194135.2 Octopus bimaculoides
TATATATATATATATATATATATATATGAGTGAGTGAGAGAGACCTGTAAGTGAATATTTGTATGTATATTTACGTTTGTGTATATGTGTGTATGTGTGACACACTAACCGTACGTATAAGACGACTCAATGTTGTTATATGTACTATATATGACCCTCCAGATGATCCGAATCACGCGGACAAGTTTGAAGACTGCCTCACAAAAATAGAAAAAGTTCCAGTTACATTAGAACAACACATAAGTGTATTTCTTATGGGAGAGTTCAATCTGTCCGAAATCGGATGGTCTGAGTGCTTTTCTCTCCCAGGAATGGTGTGTTGCGAACAAGGTGATGTCCCTCCTGAACCTCAACAAGACTTTATAAATGGAACAAATAGTACTCCAAGTAACCAGGGTATGTAATATACTGTGTCTCTACTTCACAAATAATATGGATCTTATCCATAATGTGAAAGATACACCGACGCTACTCTCAGATCACAATATGGTAGAACTGACCATGTACGGATCAAGAGAAACCATGGACATGCAGCCTACAAAATACTCTCAAAAAAATTCCACTTTGAACTTCCATAAGGCAAGCTGGAAATAAACTGAGAAAGAAATCCTCAAACAAAACTGTCTTAAATGCCTCTCCACGCCTGACTTCTATATGAAACTTCAACAATTCATGTCTGTAATGCATGTCGTATGCTACAAATGTGTCCCGGAGAGAAAGGCCACTGTACACAAAAACAAAATCCCCGGGGAGGGGAAAGATTTTATAAGACGCTGTACAAAAATTTCAAATCGCATTAACAAACAAATTGAAAGCAGTGAAAAAAACCCGCCTGAAAATACAAAGAGCAAAGAATCCTGGGCTATAAACAATATAAAATTTAACCCCAAAGTAACAGCCTCCATGCACTGCAGGGTAGGGTCACTCCTCGAAAAAGATGGTTCACCCGCAGGAAACCTAATGAGGATAAATGAAATACTAAATGAGCATTTCAAAAGTGTTTTCACTCCACCCTAGGACTTCAGCAATCCAGCTGATTTTTCGCCACTGCAGATATTAAAACAGAGGCAATATAAAAGAAGACGATTTAATAAGGGCTATTGACGAGATGAACTTGAACTCAGCTACTGGTCCTGATGCATTCTAAGCAATCCTTTTAAAATCCTGTGAGTCCTAGTAACAATACTGAAGTCTCTCTTCCAGAGCTTCTTTGCAACTGGAAAACTCCCAAGCAAGCACAAAGGAGATAGCAGAGCAGTAGCTCAAAACTACAGACCTATCTCTCTGATCTCGCACATTAGCAAAGTCATGGAACGAATAGTCAGCAGAAAACTAATCACCTCCCTGGAGAAAAATTACTTGCTGACTGACACCCAACATGGTTTCCGGCCAGGATGAAGCTGCCTAACTCAGCTCATACAACACTATCATTGAGTGTTGAAACAGCTGCTCAACCACTCAAATGTGAATGTGATATATCTCGACTTTGCAAAGGCTTTCGATAAAGTCGATCATGGAATGATATGTCACAAACTGCGAGATCTCGGTATAGTCGGAAAATTGGGAGATTGGCTACCTGACTTTCTAAAAGATAGAAATCAAACAGTAGTAGCCAATAGGGCCAATTGCATGCAAATAGTGGTGTTCCGCAATGCACTGTTTTGGGACCACTACAGTTCATAATGGCCCTCTCAGATATGCCCTCAGTCACACAGAGAGCCACGATCACAAGTTATGCAGATGATACAAGTCTCACAGGTGATACAGAACCCTGAAAAAGCTATGCACCTGCAACGTGAGTTAAATTAAATATACATGTGTGCTAAGAAGAATAGCATGCAGTTTAATGCTGAAAAGTTTCAAACCCTATGCTATCAGCATGCAAGATTAAATGCAATACCAATTAAATACAATGGATCTAGAGGTATTACAATCCCAGAGACACAGTCGATGTGAGACCTGGGGATTTACGTGAATAATGATGCAGCCTTCCATGTACATGTAAGTTGGCAAGAGGATGCAGGTGGCTGACCGGATGGATTCTTAGAACTTTTAAAACAAGGGATCATGAAACCATGATGGTCTTCTGTAACACAATTGTCTTAAGCCGCATTAACTATTGCTCCCAGCTATGGTCACCAACCATTGTAAAATTAATTGCAGAACTTGAGACAATCCAACGAAGCTACATAGATATATAGTCTCTATGCAGCATATAAGCTACTGGGAAAGACTCAAGAGATTGAGACTTTTTTCCCTGGAGTATAGGCGGCAACGTTATACCGCAATATACACTTGGAACATTCTGAAGGAACTTGTCCCAAACTTTGGCATTGAGAGTTACTCTAATGCTAGAACAGGGTGCCGTTGCATAGTGCCAAAGACTCCAACTTTGCCATCAAACTATAGGACAAGATATTGCAATAGCCTGGGCTTTAAGGGCCCACTACTCTTCAGTATCTTCCCAAATGACGTGCGTCATATAGCTAGCTAGAGGTGATCGCCTCTCGGAGCAACAGCAGCATCCGTCCTATTTCTCTGGACTGTCACGTCAGTTTGGCAATAAATATTGATACCCAGTACTGCTGCTGTATCTCTCCTTGAGAGAGATTTAGAAATTATAACATTTCTATTTCTGAAAATCACTGAATATATTTCACAAAACTATCGAACAGAAGTCAACAGCGACCCCAGCTGGACTCGGCTGCTCCACATTGATGAGGGGAAACTACCCCGAAACCGGTCTGTGGATGCCAAGCCAGCAAAGGGAAGCTGATGACCTCCACTGTTCGAAGATTTATGAACGCAGGTTCGTGCATCATATAGCTAACTAGAAGCGATCGCCTCTTGGAGCTAATCAACAGCAGCATTCATTCTATTTCTCTGGACTGCCACGTCAATTTGGCAATAAATAAATATATATATATATATATATATATATATA
>NC_068981.1:39768601-39778732 GCF_001194135.2 Octopus bimaculoides
ATATACGGAACAAAAACGCAATAGAGGGCATTAAAACGTTCGGACACATAGACGATACAAGGGCGGATAAGAGAAACAACAATTAGAAGGACAAGCAAAAAAAGACGGGTCATTCTTGGCTTTCTTTCATCAGTCAAGTCCCAGAATTCACGACCATTTCGGGCAGTTACACTTGAGATGGTTCGATCTGGTTTCCCCCAAAAAAGTTTACGCTAAGAGCATTAAACCCTTTGTAAGAAAGCTAGCGAATGTGTACGGCAACAAAGACAAAAAAACAAACAACCAAAAACGGAGAACATGTTACACAATTACGAATACAAACAACAAGAAATAACAACAGCCGTCTTTCGACTGAGAGCGAATCAAATTGAGCTGGCGTGTATGAAGTGAAAGCCTAAAGGCAGAAACATGGGAGATGAATACAAGAGGTGTTGGCGGTGGGCAGTCAGGCAAATAAAGATCATGTCTGATATATATATGTAATACATTTGAGACACAATATATATGTGCATATACGCAGACACACATACAAGCACACATATACATAGATGTATACATAGATTATACTAAAACGCAGTTTTGTTTCTCAAAAGTAATTATGTTCGTAGCAAAGCATGTGGAACTGCCAACTGTCGGGTGTAAATGGTACTTGTTCGAGTTTACTCTGATTATAAACATTAGTGACAACAATGCCGTAAGCTAAATGTTGCTGAAATTTAGTTATACCTTTACAAAATTAAAATATCCGCTGATATAAAAATATCCAGATGAAATTAAAGAAATCTTCATATTTAAACATAACAAAATGTTCCTAAATTTGACGAAAAATGCAATATGCTCGTTATATTCTGAAATCGAAAAGGAAATTATGAAAAGAAATCTTAAAACACATTAATGAACACAAATAGGCTGAAACTGCGTAAAGTATGCATCCTTATATAATTATGCCTTAATACAAGTATTCAGAGTTTACGAAATATAAGAATCATCGGAATTAATTCTATACTGGCTATAAATCGAAATAAAAAGAATATTTAACATACGGCATCATTACAACTGAAGTCGTATTCCAGATTCAATTTTTTCATAGCAGAAAAGGTTGAATGATTAGTGTTGCAGTGTTCCATTAAATTATTCTTATTGTGAACACGCGATGGAAAATTGGTTGCAATAACTTGGTATTACAAACAAGGCGATAAAATTTTAATATTTCGGACAAAAAACTAGGATGGCAGTTATTTAATCAGCAGAAAAACATCGGGGGTGGGGAATTACAAATAGCGGACTTTTAAGGAGTTTATAAAATATATACATTAAAAATAGGATAGAGAGGAAATATGAGAGAAAAAAGCATAATAAAATATGCATAATTTCTTACAACTATTAATTTGATCGGAATAACATTATGTGAACGGGTTACGAATTTAGATTGTGATTTTAACAATAATTGGCAGTATGGCAGAAAAGGTACAGATAGAGTAGGGTGGTGTTTCAGAATTCCATTTCAACCAATCAAGTAACTCGTTTTAAATGGATAGAAAATATATTAATAGAAAAATCGATTTTGAAAAGTGCTGCTCTCCAAAGAATGATGGAGCCAAAAGCAAATCTACGAAAATGCATTTTTTCAAACGTCATCTAAGAATAATTTGATGTGATTCAAGTAATATTACTTTAGCTAGATCTTGTAAAGCCATATAACTTAGAAGGTATCTAACGTACAGCCTAATAATTTTGTTTCAGTTATATCTTGTAAGGTTAAATATTTGTTTTAGAAAAACCATGTATAGTTAGATATATATTGTACAAATATTAGAAGTTTATAAAAGTCTAGATCGAAATTTTATAACAATGCTTAATAGCAATGGGATTAGGTAGGATCAGCAGTATATTACAGCTTGCAATAATCGGTAAAGATCCACATACATATTAGACAAATACATATATAATTATCTGATAAACTTATTGCACATAATCTTGGAGGAATGACAATCGTAGTAATAAAATCGTATGCTTGGTCAAAATAACTGGCCACGGTATTAGCCAATTGGTTCAAAGTAAAAATTCATAACCAGGTATCCAAGGAAACATTTCTATAAATATTGAAATATGTTACATCACAAAACTGGTGTTCTACAAAGTAGCTGATTCACACTTCTACCTTGACTTTTATTCCTAGCATCACGTTCACACTAAATTTGTAATCCTCTTCTCATAAGCTTTCAATTTACAGAATCTCTTCTACAACGACCCTGACACATTCGCTGAGTTTGTCTCGTGCATGGTATTGTCTGATCAGCGGTTAACTTAATCCTTCGTTTCCTTTTTTCCAATACACAAGCTACACCGTTCTATATTTAAGAGATTAGGAATTACGTACATTATTTACATTATTTACATTTGATGGATATTTGTCCTCATCGTGTTTGTTGTTAACACAACGTTTCGGCTGATATACTCTCCAGCCTTCATCAGGTGTCTTGGGGAAATTTCGAACATGGGTTCTCATTCCTTAGGTATTTTTCGATGTTATTACTATTATTATTATTATTATTATTATTATTATTATTATTATTATTATTATTATTTTATGTTTGACTTTTGCTTTACATTTGTACAAGTTGGCTTCAAATCTCACCGAGAGACCTCAAGACACAACAAGTTAGAAGTTCATGTTGGTATTATGCCTAGGGTGCCATATATTTGGTTTTGTACATAGTGTTGTTCTAGAGAATGTTTAAGAAACGATAAGAAAATTATGTGTTTGTTTTAAAATTTGAGATTAGATAGAAAGTTTTCATATTTTGAGACAAGTTTTAACATCCAGTCCGCAGAGTTTTTCAGGTAGATGTCTAGGCCAATTGTAGAAATCTTCATTGTTAATGCCAGTTGTAAAAGTCCACGGCCTCCTCTCTCTTTTCTTGGCAGATAAATTCGTTCTATATCTGCCTTATGGTGGTGCATTCTATGCATTGTCAACAGTTTTCGTATTCTTCTGTCGAGATTACATATTTCAGTAATTGACCAGTTAATGATATTGAAACTGTATGTCACGACTGGTATGGCTAAAGCATTGATCGCTTCGATCCTATTTCTTGCATTCAGCTTTGTCGTAAGTATTGCTCTCACCCTGCGATAACATTCTCTCCAAATTGCAATCTGATGTCATCACTGAATTGTTTAACAATTGCTAGTAAGCCCTTGAGTTGTTGGTCATGTTTTGCAAAGAGCTTTAAATCATCCATGTAAATGAGATGATTTATATCTTTATCAAACATTTTATAACCGCACTGTGCATCATTGAGCAATTTTGAGAGGGTTATTAAGGCTAGACAACAACAACAACAACAATAACAATAATAATAATAATAATAATAATAATAATAATAATAATAATAATAATAATAATAATAATAATAATAATAACAACAACAACATCGAAAAAAACCTTAGGAATGAGAACCCAGGTTCGAAATTTCCCCAAGACACCTGATGAAGGCTGGAGGGTATATCAGCCAAAACGTTGTGTTAACAACAAACAAGATGAGGACAAATATCCGTCAAATGTAAATAATATAAAGAATGTACAAGCTACACCGTTATGTCCACGAAACCACCCTTTCCTATCCCGAATTCTTCTTCCTCCATTTTTCTAGCTGGTACTTTCAGCATACTTCTTCGCACCTACCGCTTTTTTTCCTCTCTGAACTTGCTACTACGGCACCTCCTCACATTTTCCCACTCGCATTCTTCAAAAGAGAAAACAATCCACGCGACCGTCTGGTCAGTAGTTTCTTCACCAACAAGTACACTCAGACTGGTACGCCCAAGTGTTCCAAACCTTGTTGCCTTATCTGGTTCTTTATCTCACGGCGGAAAATTAATCTAGTATGTCCCAAATCTTTAGTCAAAAGGACCGTCTATTCAGCAGCGCTTCACATAATCTAACATACAGCAGAGCTTAAAAATGTGCGTTGGACTGTATTTGATTGAAATGAGTCGTTGTTTGAGAATCAGATTTCGACAACACTAAGTGGATTATTGTAATAACCACCAAGGAGTTATCCAACTTGTAAAACGACAATTCAACTGTCTTGTCTGCAGTATTTTCCACACCTTTGATTCTAAACAAATTCCAATACATATACACAAACATTCATACATATATACACACACACACATACACACACACCACACACACACACACACACACACACACACACACACACACACACACACACACACACACACATATATATATATATATATATGTGTGTATATACTTATTGAGAAGACAAAGAGTGAGAAAGACAGGCGCATAGATATAGATATCACACACATGCACATAATTATTTATGCTATATGTACATGATGTGTATAATATACATAATGTGTACACGCATGTTTATGGGTGGGGGATGCGCGTGTGTGTGTGTTTGTGTTTGTGTGTGTGTGCGCGCGTGTGCACGTTCTCTTGCCGGTTGGTATGTGTTGCTTGTGCTTTTGTAAATACATGTGATCTTTCGCTAAGATTTTGTGTATGTATGATTACTGAGTTTCTGTATCAACTCTCTTTCCCACCCATCTCTCTCCTAACAATCCCATCTAATTTCACTGATACTCTTGACATATCATTTAACTAACCTGTCTTTGCTACTAACTTTCACAGCCATTCCATCTTTCTTTCTTTCCATACCGGTACTTATTTTATCAATTCTGGAAGCATGGAATGCAAAGTCAACACACTGTTTTTTCTCCCCTTTCCCCTCTCTCTCACTCCCTATTTCACCGGCTATTGTATTTATTTCTTAATAATCATAGTATTAGTTTTAAATACTTTTCTCAATCTGCAGGAAGACAGTCTTCCGAAACTTTGAATTTTAACACTTCGCAACAATTTAATTTAGTATAACTTATTTTTACCTACGGATCTTTTTTATGAAAGTAAATCGATTTTGGCTTTTAACAAGTAAATATGACATTATCCATATAAGTTTATTGTTATTTCATACAATATTTAACAGGTATTTTTAACATCCACCAAACCTTGAGCACTTTCTGCATTTACCTTGTTCGTTTCGGAGCTGATATGTAAAAACCGTCAATATTATGCTTAATGTAAAGGCAGCGATCTGACAGAATTGTTAGAACTCAAATCCTGCCGTGATCAACTTTGCCTTTCATGATCCCAGACTTAATAAAATAAGCACCGGTTGAACACCGGGGACGATGCAATCGACTTAACCCCTAACTTGCTGGCCTTGTGCCAAAATTTGAAACCAATATTATGATTAATCTTGTTAGACAATCTGAAGTATATTTATGAGTAGGCAAATGCGTTTTACAAGGATTTTAATACAATGTTTTATGTTGTAGAATTAGACACTAACAAGTAAAACGATCCAGAAGAATAAACCAAATCAAGAAACAACATGCTAAGCAAAAAGCAAATAAAGAAAAATAATAAAATAGCGAAATGAACAATATATACGCACAATTAGTAAAATTGTGTCCCAATTTAATTAGTAATTTAGTAGGAATGCATAGTTGTCATTTGTTGTGTTGAACGATCGCATTTAATGTTTTTAATTAGAATGTTTTCTGCGTTGAATTTAATTTTGGTTTTATTATACTGATTTGACACTCCGCTTTTCTCAACACTTGTCCACTTGTCTGTAATTGCATATGATATTCTTAGTCGGTACCTCTATCATAAAACTCTATTCTGAAACCAATCAGCTATTGGTATTCATTCGTAACTGCCAACAAATTCCTCTACTTTCTTTCGACGTACTATATTTAAAATCAAAAGACTAATATCGCTATCAGCAGTCTCATCGTTGATATTTTGTTTTAAATAACACACTTTGAAGCGGTAAAGAACGCATTCTCATAACCTCGATTACTTGTGAGGATGCTGTAATTTCTCGTTCTTATCATATAGCTAAACAACAGATAGCTTTCACGCGTATTTGTATGGAATGTTGCTCTGTACCCTAAAAATCGATAAAACACCATCTTAACTGAGCTGCAAGTGCTTAAAACTGTTTATCTGGCTCCTTTTCCTTCGAAACATTTCTGGAAAGCATTTTCCTGAAATGGCCAAACGCAATATTAAGTGTTTCGGTGATTTTATTTTTCTATTATATATGTCAGAAGAAATAACATAAAATATTATTAGATTTAATATTTATTAGAGTTGAGATTTATGTGTCGTTTGTGTTCAGTAATAGAGAGAAGAAAATAGAGAATTGAAAACCAGTTAGTTGTTATGAGAAAATAATATCAAGTGAAAATAATATTAGATGAAAATAATATCAGGTGAAATAATACAATATTATAGCAATGCAATGTGGGATTATTCTAACAAGAGGATAGTTTTGCCGCGTCCATTGCCATTGACTTAATACAATCGGATTAGAACTTATTACTCACTTTCTTATAGTGATTATCGAACAAGCTGTGTAAACAGATCCACATTATTCCACATTGTCTCTATTGTCAAAGAATTTCTATCAAACGGTCGTATTGCAGTTATCTCCCATGCTTGGTATTTTCACATTAACAACACCGTGAGAGAGATAGCGTTTTTATTGTAATTGTCAGGATAAATGTCATTTCTTTTTTAATATATCACTATATTACTTTGGAAGCTCCTCCATATTTGTATAAATTCTGCCTGGGGTATTTTTACCCACATCGATATTTCCGCTTAGCAAAAATGTGGATCCAGTGCGAAGTGATTAATATTATTAATGGGAATGGAAATTGGTGAACGAAACTGCGAAGAATTTCGTTGAATGTATATCAAAACAGGAAACCAGAGAATATGTTTGTATTATTTATTCCCCATTATACGTGTTTCATTTGTTAATAAGAATTACAAAATTGCATATGTAGGAGAAACATGCAAGATATCACCTACTATCATAGAAATTTTTCAGATAGAGAATCAAACAATTTGATATTATTTGGTTATTTGATTTTTTTTTATTCTCTCTCTCTCTCTCTGAAGAATTTCTAATAGGTGATATCTTACATGTTTTTCCTTTATGTGCAATATTGCAACCCCTATTAGCAACTGAAACACATGTAATGTTGAAAAAATAATACCAATTTTTTTTCCAGTCTCTCGTTTTCATTTGAATTTACTCTGCAAAAACTATTTTCCAGTATTTTTAATTCTTCTGCATTTCTTCATTAATACACCTCGCACTTTCCGTTGCGTTGTTGCCTTTATTGAACTCATAAAGCAAAATATGCAGAATATGCTCCTTTGACACCTCTGTTATAGCTTTGTAAAAATAACTATTAAAATCAAACGTAGATTACATGTGCAGTTCATTCAAAGGTGTCCAGTGGTGTGAATGAAATTTTTCATTCACACCACAAGCCCCTTTGAATGAACAGTACATGGAATCTACGTCTCCACACTTTCCATTTGTGACGAGAAAATATGAACTCCTATAGAAATTTACATACTACGGACAGGAAGCAGTTATACCACTTCTACACACCACTTTCCTTGGATAATGGAACTGCAACTATAAAATCTTTATACATTTTAATCTTTATTCATACATTCAGTCTCCTATTTCCCTATATACTCCTCATTTGCTTCCATTTCCAAAATAAATCTTATATTGAACTCTAATATTTCCCTCTATTTAACCATATCACATCATCTCTGATGAAGGGATATCCCAAATATCCCAGAAACAGCTGTAAGACTAACTTTCTCTGTATGAATGTCCTGAAAACCCCACGCAGCCTAGGCTATGTTGTCTCATTTTATTTAACATATACATGTTCATACGAGACCCGCATTAGAATCCTCGCTCGTATCATTATCGAACCGAGAGTATATCTACGGTCCTTCCATTGCACTTACATAGCGTTACCTGCCACCTTAGGTCTTCTTGATACCAACACCTCCCATATATATATATATATATATATATATATATATATATGTGTGTGTGTGTGTGTGTGTGTGTGTGTGTGTGTGTGTGTGTGTGTGTGTGTGTGTGTGTGTGTGTGTGTGTGTGTATTTATTATGAATGTATGTATAATATATATTTTTATATATGTCTTTATTATGAATTAATGTATAATACACATATTTATATCAGGTCAATTGTGAGGTCGTTCATGAGTGCTATTAATAACATGGAATCCAGTACAATCTGTTGCACGATCGGTCGTCAGCTGCTAAACCGATATTCCCCGCCCCCATTAGTATTACCCGGTGAGGAGGGATGCTAGGAACTCAGCAGGACTAAAAACTAGGTCACTGGGAGTGAGGAACCACTTAACTTTTGTTAAAGCATGTCTCTAGGAGAAATTCCCTCTGCTATAAAACCAGATATACAGGGAATACTATTGGACATTTCGGGAACCTTTTGCTTGCTCTTGAGATCATGAAGCTCCCACATTCCTGAGATTGCGACCCTTATTGACAATGGATATCTTACTCTCGCTTGATCTTGAATCATGTCAGTAGGATGGAGAGAGTCTATTAGGTACTGCACAAACCTTATTGGACCTAATAATTTATGTTGTGGCATCACAAGCGAGGTGACTATTTGATGCCCGGTCGAGAAGGAAAGCACTGCAGCAAACATAGAAGCCGCAGGTCCGAACTCGGGTGAAGCCAGCTGCAAGTGCAATAACCGTGGACATTGCTGGACCTTTGCATTGGGAATAGTCAGTAATGGTCTTCCTCGGTCTCGAATATACAGCCATCATCATCAAAATATATCTATACATAATTTCAATGGGTTTTCGTGCAGTTTCCGAGTAACAAGTTGGTTCATAATATACTTATCGGTCCCTGGCAATATTAGAAGTCCCTTGGTCAAGGTGCCGCGCTGTGGAAGTGAACTCGAAAGCAACTGCTTGCAAAGCGAACTTCTTAGGAACACAACACCTTCACTGGATAGCGTAAACCTTTATATTAAAAGCATTATAGCAGAGGTAATAGCAGTATATAATATGGATTTTGAAACAATATTTTCAGTTACTTTGTATGTTGAAAAATAGCTATATTTCAAGAATGAACAACACAAATTACAGCGTAGGCCTTTTTTCGAATCCCTTTTATTTTATAAATTCAATACATGTTTAATTGCATGAAAATAAGCTTTAATGCTACGTTTGTGATTAGATAACATTGAAACAAAGCGCATGAGATTTCCAAATTATATAATTATTTATACCAATAGTATGAGTTTTATCTAATATCAATAACATTTAAAAATCATTATATATTTATATTAAATAAACGCAATGAAATGCAGAAACATATTATTCCTGTTATATAGAAAATATTCAGTTTGAATATTGAGAAATAGGCGCTTCAAATAAATTGTTTTAAAAGGAAGAAATTGCTATAGAAATATTAGATTATTAAATTTAAGGACATGATACAAGACTTCCTTGCTGGATATTTTATGAAAAAGAATAAGCAATCAGTTATTTGAACAATATACTCATAAATATTTTACATTTTATGCTGATATATAATTTGTTCCTTTGCTTATAAGTTTCTCAAGTAGTATATATCTACAATACAAAAACATAATCTTTACAGGAATATGTATATACTATAAATTGCATATATATATATATATTGGGAGAGAGAGAGAGAGAGAGAGAGAGAGAGAAAGAGAGGGAGAGAGAGAGAGAAAGAGAGAGAGAGAGAGAGAGAGAAAGAGGGAGATATGCAATTTGTATTATGTCAAGGGATGGCATATGGACTCATTCCTCATTGAAGCCAGCAGCCGCAGTTTTCGAGCTTCCTCAGTACGCTTTTTCAATAGGATATAGATTTGGAAGTCAGACAACGGAACAAAACCAGCAAAGAGACCGGAAGGGTAGCTGAAACAAGCTCAATGTGACTGTAGTTGGTAAGAGGACCTTCTGAAACATTTCCACAAGTGAAGACTAATACAGTCCATGCTGCTCCACTCAGAGGCATACAGGCTAAGGGGCGAAACGTTTGTGGCACTGAGGTACCTGTTCACGATGTGGAAGGATTTCCAGCATTGCAATGAATTTAGGAAAGCTTGTGAAAACCATCAGTTGCTGCGGGAGGCAAAGTATCTCTAATGTATATTTCACCGATAAATA
>NC_068981.1:39780098-39780488 GCF_001194135.2 Octopus bimaculoides
TATATATATATATATATATATATGTTACTTTTTTTCTTGTTTTCGCAGCTCAGTTTATGTTTCGATCACACAATAACAAACACTACATTTGGACTCTTCCCTGAAGTTACAGGATTTTTGTGTGGGTCTCTATTTCATAAAGTGTGTAAGATCCTTTCAAAACAAGTAGGTAATAAAGAGTCGCCAATTTATTCGCAGATAAATACATAAAAGAAGGAAAACTCTGAGACTATTGTAACAAATATAAGGTGGAACCAAATACAATCTAATTGCCTCAAATCAAACCCAAATACGTGGTAGCCATTCAGTGGTTATACATATATATATATATACATATACATACACACACACACACATACATACATACATACATATATATATATATATATA
>NC_068981.1:39781874-39785590 GCF_001194135.2 Octopus bimaculoides
TATATATATATATATATATGGATGGATGTATATATGTTTGTATGTATGTATAATGCTTCATTGAGTAGTATCTTTAATCTTTGAAAATATTGAGAAGACGAGAAATACAGAATGACTAAGATGTACAACTTATTTGCTATTTAACAGTTTTGTGAGTTCCAGAATGAGACCTACGGTCTAGAAGTAGTAATATGCAATGCTGCATAATCGAATGTTTTCCTGTAGATGTGATCAAGTATGTTTGAGTATGTAGCAGCAACACCATACCAGTGGCAGTAATACTATCCAATTGTAAATATTATGTTTAGAGATACAGTTTCTGTTCTTAGCTAGGGTGTTTTCTGGACCTAAAGAGGAAGACTCACCTACAGGATTTCTTGTTTCTTCTTTATTTTCTTTTGTTTCGCTTTGTTCTTGTTTTCCATTTTACAAAACTGAGAGTGCCAGGTCATGAGTGAGCGTGAGGTGCAGCCATTAGTAGGGACTTTTAAATGAATAATTTATAAATAAGCAGTAATTTTTCTTTGAATGTGTTCTTCCTTACATGTATTCGTAGTATATTTTTTCCATCCATCTTTATACCTCTAAAACTTGCATACGATGCCTCGCAAAATAAATAGATATGAAGATTAATTCTAGCATAGTTCCCTTCTCCATTTTCACTACATATTTGCAAAATCGGAATAAGCTCTATTTGTTCTTTCAAGATTTATATAACTTTTATATCCACGAAGAGCGGAGGCGTAATGGCCCAGTGGTTAGGGCAGCGGACTCGCGGTCATAGGATCGTGGTTTCGATCCCCAGACTGGGCGTTGTGAGTGTTTATTGAGCGAAAACACCTAAAGCCCAACGAGGCTCCGGCAGGGGATGGTGGCGAACCCTGCTGTACTATTTCTCTCACTCTTACTTCCTGTTTCTGCTGTGCCTGTAATTCAAAGGGCCAGCCTTGTCACACTGTGTCACGCTGAATCTCCCCGAGAACTACGTTAAGGGTACACGTGTCTGTGGAGTGCTCAGCCACTTGCACGTTAATGTCACGAGCAGGCTGTTCCGTTGATCGGGTGCCAACAACAACAATCCACAAAGAATGTAACCCACAAAGTTACACCTTACATATCCATGAAAGATGTAACTAAAGTTTTGATTTAAGAGGATTTTTTTTAATAATTCAGTTTTATTTCAAGTTTTTATCAACTTTCAAATAATGGTTTCTGATTTAGGCACAAAACCAGTACTTTTGAGGGGGAGGCTGCTAGAGAAGCAAGAGTAAATTATCATGCGATCTCTTTCTCTGGAAACCCACACATAGACATTTGGGTATCGGTAGACTAAGAAGAGCATATAGTGATCAATTGTGGGAGGCTGCATATCAAGTTAATATGAAGATTGTTATGGAAGATCGAGACAACTGGCGAGGAAGAGTTGCATTGGTTCGAGCAAGTCGATACCAGATTAGTACTATATTTTATCAACCTCCAAGAGTAAAGTTAAGCTCGTCCAGATTTGGTTTCATAACTTAAGGAACCGGCCGATCTTATTCCGTCCGTTTAAGTTTGACTTAAGGATCAGACTCAGTCTGCGCAAGTACTTAAATGTTTCTGTCATTTCTTTTTCCATCAATTTATCCATTTGCACAATCCCCCAAGTACTTATAGCCCGTCTCTTCTATCTGCTTCATAACCTCCCACGACGGTATCGTTAGCCCGTCCATACAATTGATTTTGCCTCTCTTCAAGTCTACACCACACTTTCTCAGTCCGAACTCCATTCTGATATCAGCGCTGAAGGTGTACGCTGTATCAACGAGGGAACTGACTTGGGCTTCATCTTTGCAATAAAGTTTGAGATCGTCCATGAATACCAAATGGTTGACTTTTTGTTGGCGGCTTTTGAATACAAACCCAGCTTATGCTTTCCTCAGAATCAGTGTTAGTGGTATCAAGCACAGTACAAAGATCAGTGGGGACAAGCAGTCCCCTTGGAAGATGCCCCTCCTAATTTCTACTGTCCGTAAACTTCTTCCGTATGCTGTCAGTTCCGTCCTCCAAGTCGCCATACTTTTTCCAAGCAATCGCTCAACATTCGATGCAATACCAAATAGGTTCATACACTCCATAATCCAAGAATTGGGATCATATCGTACGCCTTACGATAGTCGCTCCATGACATGGCTAAGTTACTTTTCCTCTTCTTGCAGTACACTTTTGTCTATCGGGAGTTGATCCTTGTTATCTCTGCACTTACGCTTGCAACCCTTCTACTCATGTGGCAGGACTCTATTTTTTCCCCAGATGTTTGTACATTGACTCTGCGAGTATTCTAGTCAATAATTTCCACATAAGTGGCAAACAGGATATCGGCCTGTAATTGTCTACCGTATTGCCTTTTTCGATTTTTTTCAGGCACAGCACTGCCCTACCCAATGTCAACTAATCTGATATTATTTGGTCAGCATTTAACAAGGCTATTCGTGCATATTATTATTATTATTATTATTATTATTATTATTATTATTATTATTATTATTATTATTATTATTATTATTATTTAAGTCAGCGAGCTGACAGAATCGTTAGCACGCTGGGAAAAATGCTGAGCGGTATTTTCTCTGCCGCTACGTTCTGAGTCAAATTCTGCCAAATTTGAGCTGCGCAGCTATTCGTGCATGACATTCACCAAATTGTTTGATCCAGTAGCTTTGAATTCCATTTGATCCCGGGGCCTTCCAGTTGCTCAATTTTTTGCTGATTTCCTTCACTCCCCTAACTGAAATGACTAGTTCTGCCTGTTTTGGACAGACTACTGTTTGTTTCAGTTCTTGCAACTATTCAGCATCCTTCTTGTGATCCTTGTCTTTGCTCCAGATGTCACTCCAAAACCTTTGACTTTCAATGTTATCTGGTATCAACTGTTCATCTGTACACACTCCATTTATTTCTTTATAGAATCTCTTCTACTCTGAATAACCTATTCTAGTAGTAACCTTTCATTGTTTGGTCGCATCTTACCATCTTTGCTTTCTTTGCAACGAGGCGCTGTTTCAGTTCCTCCATTACTACTTTCAGGCCCTTTCTTTCAATATTATACTTCCTTTTCAGCGCCCTGTATTTTTTTACCTGGATTATTATTATTATTATTATTATTATTATTATTATTATTATTATAATTATTATTATTAATTATTATTATTTTGGTGGTAGTCAAAAATTATTTCAAGTAAAACTATGTCAACAGTATCTGCAGACGTCCGAATTTCTGTCGATATTGTTATCCAAGAATGAAGATAGCAATATGTAAAACAATTTCGAAGCGTATATTTTGTTAAAAGTATATTTTCAGATTACAATAATCAACTTAATAAGACTTTCTTTAGTTAACTTTCATCGGTGCTGATTGTTTTTATGACAATATAACCATAGTTTTATTTTAACGAAGCAGAACTTCTAAGATTTGAAATCAGAATAGTAAAAGAGCGAATATCAGACTGTATATATGAGTATCAGCAAATTCCGTCCCGGCCATTTCAGCTAAGTTTGGTATTTCTTCCATTGATTTCATGTAATAAATAATGGTGATTTAATTTTTAAAATTTTACATGAGTTTTTATTGGATCTAATTATCTAATATGTGACAACTGCATCTATGCGAGCAAATAAGCCTCATCAACAGTTTTCTTATTTCGTTTATACATATATATATATATCTATATATATAT